>NC_047129.1:8942405-9066100 GCF_009829125.3 Periophthalmus magnuspinnatus | reverse complement strand
ACTAGACTTTCGGTCATTATAAAATGAAATAGGTCCTCATGAACCTCTATGGTCCTCTATGACATTTAATTGCTCATTTAGTCCTTGAGGATGAAACCGCTGAACTAGAAAGTCTAATTTGGGCCAACAAGGTTGGAGTGACCGGAGCTGATGTGACAGTGCTGACAAACAGCTAAAGGAAAAACTTGACCCTGAGCCAGCTATGATGACATTAAGGTACATTTTCTATCAGTCTGAGATTATACAGTGATGGTGCACTATATCACACATCTATTCTTATTGGTATAGACAAATGCAGTATTGATGTCTCAGAAAGAATTTACCAATTTACTATATACTATGCGTGAAAGCTTTCAGCTATAGTAGGAAGCCCAAATCCCCAGAGATTTTATTTACTGTAAAAAAGAGTTTTGATTCCTCAATTTCTGACTCAGTGAAGCCTACTAGTCACAGTTTAGATTTTAACTCAGTTACATCATTTTTAAATGTAATTTGCATTGCAATTGAGTTGCTCAAAAGTATTTGCAAGTAGAACTGTTATTTTTATTTTATCTTATATTTGTCTTGTAGTTCTACTCTGTGCACATGCTGAATAGTGCCTGGCACGTTTTTATAAAACTAATTCAAGTAAACTTGGAGGCAAATACAAAGTGTTGTAGTGCAATAACTTCTATAACTTTACTGATTCTGCACCTTGTAGCAAAATAGATACAGATAAAACAGAAGCTGGAACTAAAACAGGGCACCTTGTCTTCTTGTTGAATCACTTGTAGATAGCGCTAAGTGTCTCTTCTCCTTCCCTCTCCCACAGTGCTCCATGAGTCAGTTGTCCTACAGTGTGATAATATGCTGGTGGGCCTCTGTGTTCCTGCTCAGTGGGGAGACAGAGGAGAGTGTCTGCTTAATCAGACAGACAGGCTGTGCTGGTCCTGAGGCTGCAGGAGGAACACTGCTAGCTCCAGCATGTTAGCATCTTCACAGGCAGGCGTCATCTCTTTGTCCCTGTGAGTCATACCACAATAACTGTCTTGTCAGGTAAAGTTGAGATGAGTTATTGTCACATACATATTAATTATTCAGTCATAATCATCGCTTATGGCTTTGAAATACATCTATTTTTTTCTGTTATTCACATTGTACACTGTGCAGTGAAGTCGAAGACACAGTAATGATTGTGCATAACAATGTCATAAATCATCATAATTTAAAGGTGCACCATGTAACTTTTCTGAAGGAGGGTCCATCACTACTTGTCTCCATGGGAATGTTATTACTTTGACTGGAATGTTTAATAGTGCAGCCTTAAACTTGTCTATCTCCATAGAGACAAGCAAATGATACCACAAGGCCAAGCAACAGATCAGATCTGTGGAGAGAGTATGTTTTTCAAGCTACTTTCGAGCAAAAAAACCCCCAAACAAACAAAACCAAACACCTGCAATTGAATAAACGTGGGATAGATAAGCTTAATGCCTTACTGTGGAACCTTCCACCCAAGCAATAACATCTCCATCGATACAATAAGGTAGCGAGCCTCAATCAAAAAAGTGACATAATGCAATCAAGAAGTCCAAATCTTCAGTGTAGACTATAGCTCCACCTCTAGTGCGTAGGTCAGCAGGCCCACATCTCCTGCCTCAGGTAGGCCTGTTTGTTATGTTGTCCATGTAAATGTGCTATTACAGGAATAGGCAGAAAAACGCGCAAACAAAGTTTTTGTTTACCTCTCTGTGTGCCCTTGTATCCAGGCAGCATGTTTACCTGCGCTGTTGCCCGGTGACATTTTTCTGTCGTCAAAGACACACCCCTAATATAACTAAACGTTTATTACGTTGAGATTTTGTTAAGGAGGTATAACACTGATAAGTAAATTGAATGATATTAAAGTATCAAGCCGTATAAATAGCACTTATTCTTAGCCTCGCTGGGCGCGTCAACGTCACATTAGTTTGCGTGGGCACATTCTTCACTCCCATGAGAGCACAAACGTGGGAGAGTTTGCTGTTGCGAGCGAGTTGCCACCTTAAATGACACGCTGACATAACAAGAACGCTACTCTCCACCCATATCCGAGAAGAGCGTGTTAAGAGGTGTCTCACCTTCCATGCGCAGTACACTCTTATTACCAAGAAACTCACTGCTGGACTGACAACACCACCGCGGCTTCTTGGGACACACAGCTGCGACTTCCCCATTGGCCAACAAGCTTAGGACCCTGTACGTAACGGCGTGTCCAGCTCAAAGACGCGCGGAGATCTCCAAGGAATTAACGTGTTGGGATTTACCTGGGACTTGTGCTCCTTTATTGTTTTACCTTACATGCCAAAGCTGGGGGAACATATTGAAAAACAACAGACTATAGCGCGAAGCTTTACGGTTTTCGCCACAATAATTGGTAAGTACACTAATTATCCTGCAATACTGAAACTGCTCGGGGTTGTATGCATTTACGAGATGCGTCCGAGTAAACTGACGCGCAGCATACTGTGTTGGTGGGTAAAGAAATTGATTGAAGACAATGAGTCAATGAAGGATCGATAAAGGCATGTTGTCAAGTGATTAGATGAGCCACCTTCCATGTAATTTCATTGGACGTGATTAAGTTAATAAGGCTGGTATCGACTCACGCAATATGTCAGCCAGTGTAAACTCTAATCAGCGGGTGGCACTGTGATGATCAGTGAACCTAAAACAAAAGTGAATATCTTATGTTTTGTGAAAACAAATCTATCATAACATATTGGCATTGTTGAAATGATTTTTCCTTAATTATTACACGGGCTATTGTAAACTTCCAAATTATAATTGTGTGTGATTATATTTCATCGCCGCTAGATGGCGTATGAGCACGGTCTTTGCCAAGGTTCCACTTGAGTTACTTAAAAACTCATGTTGCTACTATAATGAACAACTACATAATCCTGGACTTGTTGTTTGTTCAGTAACATCATTTTGACTTTTGTCTGGATGTTAAAATATTGGAGAATGCCACAGCCTAAAGAGGCAGTGAGACGAGTCTTCTGTTGTGTCTCATTCTCAGCACTGAGTCAAACCTGCACGTTCTTCTTGTCCGCTTGCCTTTTGCACATCCATAATCATGTCTGTTTGAATGTAAGATAGTAGGTGTCATAGGACATAGGACATCGAGGTTTTTAAAGGGTTGATGGACGACATTAAAGTAGACTACGTGTATGATGGACATGAAATAGGACAGAAAGGAAGACAATTATTTCCAAACGCAAACTGTTTTGGGAAGGCTGTTAAATGCGGAGCTGAGTTTAAGCGTCACTGCTGTGTACTGCTGTGCTCTGAGCACATATTTTGTTCTATGCTGTAATTTATTATGAATGGCCTGAGCTCGCGGGCTCTCCACGCGGCTGTGAGTGCCTTGATCCTATTGGCTGAAGAGAGCAGCGTCCTGAAGGATCGCCTGTGTGATTGGTCGGAGGCTTCGGGGTTGTGGGCGTATTTTATCGATGGTGGAAGTGGGATACTTTGTGACAATGTTCATTGTCGATATTTCATTGGAGCTGCCGTAGGTGCGCAGCGGAGAGCCGCTCACTGTTAGCCAAGGGAGCCATCGCAGCTTACGGACTTTGCATTTCCACGACTTAGGCTTTCAGCTGCTTAAACCCACCAAGAGGACTGTGTATTATTTAGTTTCTAGACAGCGAATATTTTCTCTGACAACGGTCTTCGCTTGTCCAAATGGTAATACTCCCTGCATGTAGCATTTAGGACGCTTACACCCTGGAAAAAACAGCAAAGACTAAATCAAACCTTGTGTAGGTGACTTTCTTGGGGAACTATTCGTATGTTATCAATGAGAAAGAAGACGAGTTGGCTTTTATTTCGACTCTCGGGGAGCGAGAGTAGGGAGAGAGGAGAGCCTCTTTGAATGCTGCATTTCAGTTGAGAACAGAACAAGGGACCTTTGCCGAAACAACGGATATTGCTCTTCATTTCACTCTTGCTCAACTCCGGCTCTGCGCATCTCGTCTCTTCCATCTCCCACTACAGGTTATCGGATGGACCAACATCCCAGCGCCCGGAGCTGCACCAGTCGTGGAGCTTCGTCCTGCGAGGCCGTCCCGACTGAGCCATCCATGAATCTTTACATCCACTCCACCACCGGTACACGCTTCGAGCTCTCCCTGCCCCAGGAGGAGACTGTGGAAGGACTGAAAAGGAGGTTGTCGCAACGTCTCAAAGTACCTAAAGAAAGACTCGCTCTGCTACACAAAGAAACGTGAGTGTTAACTCAGATTTTCTTTTTAGATTTGAAGTATTTCTATATGGGGCGCTTAAGTAAACCAGTCACGTTGCTTTTGTCTTTAAATGCCATGCGTAACAGTGAGACACGCACTGAATACGGACACAATGAAAAGCCACATCAATCCCTACAGTAACAGCTATATGTTGAAATATCCAGCACAGAAATTCAACCTTGCCCGCTTTGCACGTCAATATATTCAAGGAAGGCAGCGGGCATCAGGACGCACAGTATTGGAATTACGCATAGGGGACGCACCGGTCATTGGAATAGTATTGACCACGCTATCTGCAGACTTCCATTGATTAACCCCCGTCATTGCGAATAGCGAAGGCTGATTGAATTGCTAATACTGCTTGAATCAAACAAGTTAAACATTGATGAGCAAAGTCACAAGGACCTGGTATAGCCTGTCATTTATTTACTTATTTGCAAGATAACATAGGTGGTTTACATTTCACTTGGTTGTGTCAGGTTAGGGGTAAAACTAAATTCTATCCCTTGCGTCACCAAATGCATTATTGGTGTTCTCTTTTCATGCATGCAAACTATTATTATTTAAACCAACATGAAACCACATTAGGTGTTGTACTCATGAATTGAGCCCAAGTTAATTTGACTTAACAAAAGTGCAGGTGGCATTATGCAAAGATTAAGTAAAGGGGGGCTTACATGCAAACAGTCAGCATTGTTTTTCGGACCACCCTCTCCTCCCACTCATTGTAATCAGCAAATAAATCACATCATCCTCTCCAACCTGAAAGCCCCATTTTAATCTTCTCCTGTGCTCCTCAGACAGTAGTCTCACAGAAACCCTGTCTAGAGCTCCTTTGTTCGGATGCATGAGGTGAAATTTAGGTCATACGCTTACAACACGCTGTCCTCTATATTAGACTATTGGACTGGAAGAAGTCACTATACCTGAGTGACTCATAGGACAATAGGATTCTCTTATACCACTACTTTGTATCAAACTAACACTAGAACAGTCATTATTTCCAGAGTACATGGTCACCTTGGTGTCCAATAGGAGACATTAATGACCAGTTGTACTTATGACAATATTGTACTAATACTTACAACAATCAAGTCATTACACTAAATATTACTGAATTATATTATATCATTATTATTATTATTATTATTTTAATTGTGCACTTTCTACTGTTTCTACTTTCTGTTCTCTGGTTTGTACGATTGCAATGAAATCATTTTAACAGTAGAAAGTAATTATCAGTTACAAGTCTAAATGTTCGTTTCAGTTTGTATTCAGTGCACTACTTCTATTCTTGTTTGATAAATGCAATTCACCAACAGAAAGTAAAAGACGCAGAAATGGGTACCACTTCTTAGGCAAGTGGCAGTGGTGCCAAGTCTCCGCTACATGCACTTGTCAAGCTCCACTATACTCCAAATTGAAATATGACAGGCCAATCAATACCTCCTTTTCATGGACCTTTTCACCCACGGCTCTTTCTCCAAACTAGTTTTCAAGTCTGCTCTGCTGCAGCCCTTTTCAGCTCTGGGCGTTTGTGTTTCTCAAGTCAGGAGATATTGTCAGCACGCACTAATTATCTTGTTCTCTCTAACCCAAGGCGACTAAGTTCAGGTAAACTTCAGGACCTGGGCATATCAGATGGGAGCAAGTTAACTCTTGTACCAACAGTCGAAGCAGGATTAATGGTAAGAGTCACACCACCGTGTTTATGTATATAACAGACATATACAGTATGTAAATTGCTTTCACATAACACTGCATCACTGAATTACACACCTACATGCAAAGATTATAACCAGTGATCTATTTGCAGTCTCAAGCATCAAGACCCGAACAGTCTGTAATGCAGGCCTTGGAGAGCCTCACCGAAACTCAGGTATGAACTGTTTCCTTTTTACACAATACAAAAATTACACACAGTTTTTGCTACCTTTTGTGCTTAGGTTTGCATGAGGGCTTTGGGTGTGTGGGGGTAGGGGCTGTAGCCATGGTGAAAATGCAGCTCTAGATACAACACAGATGAGATTGTGCACAAGCCTCTTTACTTGTCTAATCTCGGCCTCTTAAACAAACCAAGCTAAACTGAGTATTGCGAGCTGCTGGGATATAATAAGCAGTGACACCCTCTTGTATCCTAGTAACATGTATGTGCGCACAGCTGTGGGAAGCCTGCACACGAAAGCTGTATTTGAGTATATAGCTCTCACGCCTTGCTACCCACTTTTTTCTTTCTGCTTTTATCTGCAATCACTCCCCACCTTTTTATGTTCTAACACACACACTGCATGGGCAAGTTTCCAGGAAGTCAAGTCTCAGTCATAAACATAGTGCATAGATCATGAGTTGACAACCTTCTCACAAACTATTAGCATGAGGGTTCCTGGAAGCTTAGCATGCACATTGTAAAAAAAAAAAAAAGGCTATGAGACTTTGCATTTTGTAAGGAAACGTTCTATATGTTGTGGTTTGACTCATAGTGGCCTGACTCACCATTTTGATCAATAGTGAGACTATAAGCAGCGAAACAGTGCTCGGTCGCTGGCTTTAGGGTGCAGGGTGAGAGAGCGGAGAGGCGATGAGGCTGGGTGCACACAGACAACAGTGTGACGTAAGAAGGCACGCGGCAGCTGATAGACTGAGTCAGACACACTTCCTCTGTAGCATTGGGCAACACTGCAGAGACGTACGTAACTGCACCGCTGACTGCCTGCTGACGCGACTAGATGGTGCAATTAGATGTTCACATGTATTTGAACTGTGTCAAGGATGTAGAGTTTGTCGTAAGAGAAATACGACAGCAATATGGGCACGGGGTGTGTTTTTTTTTTTATCTGATCTGCTTGCAATTCAAATGAAATAAATATATGGCTCCTGTTTCACGAATGCTAATATCCAGTATGTCACTCAGGGAAGGAGAGGAGTGACTGGTTGGGTGTTTTATTGTCTGTTGATATATTTTGGTGGAATTCCTGGCTCAACATTTAGCTAGAAGCACTGACAGAATATGACAGAGACTGTGTAGGTGTGAGCAAGTGAATGTGTCCTTATTGGTTTGGTTTAAGACTGAATGCATTTCTAGCCCGTTGTTTGTGGGCTGGAAGTGAGCCCTGCCCATCTTCATGTGGGATGCTCAATCTAGTCAATGATCATTTCCAAAACATATTTCCCGTCTCTGCTTTCTTCCCACATTTTGCTTCAACTACTACTCTTTGTTATGAGTCAGACGCTTCTCTGTAGAGCTTATCACACAAGCATTTCAACGCACTGTTAATCTTTGCGGCTCTGCAAGCATGAATAACGGGCTAAAAGGTTAAAATAAAGGCATCAAGCTGCTTTAGTCTGTTTCTATCCCCACCAATTGATTCCTGCTTTATAATTCATGAAGCCGAATGGAATGATATAGATTGTTGGAGAAGATTACAGATCGGCGTAAGATTAGAAAAACACAAAAGCTTTTCCTCATTTCCTCTCTCCCTAACTGGGGCTATCAAAAATCAATCAATGCACTTAGCTCTTAAAAGTGTCTGACATGATAGCTGATATGCACCCTAAAAATAGCTCAGGAGATGTATGGGTGGCCACACTAGCCCTTGGTCGAAGCATTTACCCCATTACCCCTTCTCACTGTCCAGTATTTCGGCCATCTAATTTCCAGAAGGGATGGTAGCTAGAAGTACACTTGGTTTCATAGAATAGTGGGCTAAAGTAGATCGCCTAACCCTCCTATTAGAATCCAAGGGGGAGAGAATAGATTGCAGCCAACCAGGAAGAACATGACAGTTTCTACAGGCCTACGGAACAAGATAGATGGAAAATGTTTTATGGAAATTGAACCTTAGCAATTATCAGCAAAGGAGAATGTGTTTCAGTTAACAGCCCTCCCAAGGCTCTACAATTTAAATGTGCTGGGGTTTGCAAGTCCAGCTAGCCAGGCATAAGCTATAACTACTTTGGGTTTGTCCATGATGGCAAGGACAATCCCAGTCTGCCTTAATTCCTCCTCTGGCATCTCGCTACACTTTTCGCATGACATCTAAGCTGTATTAAGCCACTGCCTTCTGACAGCTCATCAAAATACAGTTGCCCTTGCTTCCTCTTTCTCTCTCTCTCTCTCTCTCTCTCTCTCTCTCTCTCTCTCTCTCTGTCTCTCTCTCTCCCCTCATTCTGTCTACGAAAGGAAGGCACACACACACATATATAGAGACACACCAGGACTGAGGGGATATATTTAAGAGGATTTCTGATGCTACCGGAGAATGAAAGAGTGTCTGATTCCACAGTAGAATGGATGTACAGTATGGAGCCAGAGACTTAGTGAGGTGTAAAAACAACAAAAATGTGTTATTAATGAAATATGGTGTATATCTAGTAATCTGTTTCAGTCTGAGTCTGGGAACTGTAGCTTTACTATTGTGAGTTAGCATCAGTGCCTTGGCAGAGGTCTGCGCTTTCAAATTGCTTCTAGTTTTGATTTTTGGTGTCATGTTGTTGGTGTCGGCAGTGACATCACCAGTCCATCTATTGATCAGAGCATTTGACAGAAAGAGAAGGATTATATGTCCCTTTTAGCACATGGGGACTATTTGCTCATTGACGCACATTGATGTTAGTATAAAAGACACACATGCACCCTATACCCTATACCTCCTACTCCTCATGCCCTCCCCCCATGTAGCCACCTCTTTGTTCCTTGAGGACTAAACCTGCAGCCTCTTTCACAATGATTCAGGGTCACACATTTTAAGTTTTGGCTTGCCCCCCTCCTGCAGTCTCCTTTTCAGTCTGCATATAGGCTCCAGATATACTCAATTGACTGATGCTGCCCTGGTGCATACAGCTTTCAAAATCAATGCCTGGCCCAGCTGGAGTGATGCTCAGCAGGCACTACAGCATTGACAAAATTTGCCTTGAACACTAACACAGATTGGGAGTATGTGGCTGTGTGCTGCCATTCCCAAATGTCCCATAGGAATTGGCCAGTTACGTGTCTGCTCTACTTTTCCTATCCCTATATTTCCCTGAAGCAATGGCATTGTCATTGTGCTGCTGTCCAGATAAGAGGTATATAGACAGTGGCAGTAAGGGCTACACAGTGTATGGCATATCTATAGGGGAGCCACATCTGGCCTGTACATGCTTCACTGTCTCTCATAGGTGCTGCTTGCCCGTAAGGTCGTAAAGATGTAGGGGGAAAGCATGAAGGACAGTTGCACTAAAATGAGACAAAATTGGACTGTGGAGGATGACCCCAGCTCAATGCAAATTGTCAATATGATTCTTCTTCTACTGCCCTGCCCCGTATCAACCTTATCTATATGTTAGTTAATCAGCCGGATTGACACCAGTGGAAATCATTGCAGGGTAATTGTATTGAGGATTTGGGAGTGCACCGAATTGAAAAAAATGACTCAAGCCAGTCTATTGGTCAATATGAATGGATCCTCCCTCACTGTTTTTATAGCTCCCTCTCTCTCGTTGAAATGGAGGTCTTTTTTAAATGCATACAGCTTAGGAGAGGCTGCTCTTGCTCTTTTGAATGCTAATTTGCTTTTTGTTACCTAAATGAAAGCTACAGAAATTAATTTATTGCGTGAATGTGTAAATCAAATTGTGTATGGAATCAAAGACAATGGTGATCTGAAAAAGGCCTATTCATTATGCGGCTAAATCCTCGCCTTGAAAACAACATTAATAAGCGAAGCACACAGCTTTTTTGCACCTGTGTGTAATCCTCTTTGTGCTGTCCCAAATGCACAGAAGGGTGTATTATTAGGTGAAGGGCATCAAGGTGTGCAATGAGCCAGTAAGGACTATCAGAGCATTGCGCTGTTGTGTGGATGCACGCACCCACATCCATATTTAAAATCATTGTGTGCTCACTCATTCGGCTGCAAGGGGAGTCTGTACTTGTCTATATTTGCGTCGTGACTATCAGTGTTTTTTGTTTTTTTTCATTCCCCTGGTGACACTGGGGCTTTTGTGATTCAAGTAGCAGGCTTCGTGACAAGAGGGGCTACTGCGTGGGAGGGACTGAGGCCAGGAATATCCAGTCTGATAGCCACCATCAAGTCTAATGATGGCAAGTTGCTATTGGAGGTCAGAATCTTGACTTAGACGCATTGCTCAATGATACAAAAATGCAGGCAGTGATGTTTTATTGGCAAGATAAAACACAGTGGCTATTATTAAGTGCGCCCAAACCGGTGATTAAAGCAGCAGGTAGAAAAGGCCAAGATTGGATTGTAAAAAAACGTTAACAGACCTGTGGGTTAGAAATGCAAGTATGGCAGTGGTGCGCATGTGTATATGTGAGCTTTTGGATTTGGATTGACCAGTTGTTGGCACACAGTAAGGGGTGGCTTCAGCAGTAACCCGATCATCCTGAACTTTGCCATTCTGATCTCTCTTTTCACTCTCATTCGGCAATAGCCAGCTGGTCCTCTACTAGCACCCTTACTCTTTCTGTTACAAACATCTCTACTGGGGCCTTTGAAGAGCCCCCTGGCTGCGTTTTAGGATTTGGGGGCCATGATGCAAGAAGTCTATTGATTTTTCTTTCCCTTTCTCTTTTGAGAGGCTGTTATTGCATCTTTAGCCGGTGTGCGAGGCTATCAATAGTGTCCTGGCGCGATCAAAACACCTGGGTCGATGTGAGGGTTAATTTGCAGGTTTTTGAAGCATACCTTACGCGCATAGAATTTGGACAGGTGCGCTGGAGGCTGAGTGTGCCTTCTTCCTCATCTCAAGGCTTCCCCTCTTCCCAACCATCTGTCCCGCCCTCAAATCCTCCATCCTCTTCTCTCCTCTCCGGCACAAAGCTGCTCAGTTGTTCATGAATGTCAGCTCAGTGCTCTGTCTCCTTCCCCTCTCTCTCTCTCTCTTTCTCTCCCTCTCCCTCTCTCCCACTCAGCCCACCTCCAGTCTCTTCCTCCTCCTGCTTATCTCCTAGCCGTAGTTCGCTTAGTGTGCAAAGGAAGAACGACTGCAAATGAGTTCCTTGAACCACAGGGACCCCAATAAATAAAACTGTCAGCCAGAGATGTCGAAAGGGAAAAAAAGAGGGAAGGAGCCAGAGGCGCACTCTCACTGAATATTTCATCACCAGCAGCAGCAGCTCCCTGACACCCTACCCCCATCCCCATGCACCATCCTCGGATCCTCATGCCATCCAACCCCCTTCGCCTCCATGTTTTACCATCCCCGCCTCCTCAGTCCGGCCCTTATCATATTCTCCCCTATCTCCGCATAGCAACCAAAGCCTTCTGCCAAACAACCTCGTGTGGTCTTCTGTGACAATGCTGTCACAAAAAATGTAAAAGTAGTCATGCTGTAGCTTTAGATTTCCCCTTAAATTTTCGAATAAAGCTACAAAATTGGCTGACATAACTGGTATTGTACAAAGACACGTGCCAATCAAACACTAAGAGATCAATTAAAACAATAATAAGCTCACTACTGGGTTTTTAAACTTGCTACCGTCCCTTGGCAAAATTAAACTGTTGTTACGATACACATCACAAATTTCTAACCACTTGACTGCTCCATTGTGCATAGTGGGTGAGGTGAAGGCAATTAAGGGAGCAGCACTTTATCAACGCCTGAGTAGACTTGCATCCCGTGTAATTTCTGTCAGAGGTAATGACGCTCACATGTTGTTTTTGGGCAAAAACACACAAACACACGCCTTGTTCGGCAGGCATGACCACCTTCGCTTTTTGCATTCCACTGCTGCTGCATCAGAAAGAGAACAATGCAGGGCTGGTCCAGTCTGTCTGCCTTAACACAACAAAAAGGGGGCCTCCTCTTACAATCCTGTCCCTCATAAGTACTACTAGAGACAAGGTGAAGTTGTTTTTATAAAGGTTTGTAGAGTCAGATAAACAGAGAAATCGTGCAAGGAGGATTTTAGCTTAGAAGTGCTCTTTTGTTTGATTGCAATGTTCTTGTAGCTCAGTCTATCTGCTGTGTCCTGACGTCAATGGTAGCTGGGCCGCACTGGTGTCTGTCTTCTTGGCTGTGCTCCTTAGAGAAAGAGAGAGAGAGAGGCATGTTTGGACTGGAGCTGAGCTGCTAGTCGAGACCTCTGGGAATGGTTTGCAAGCCAGCTCTCCAACACTAGAGCAACCCCCTCCTCCCCTCGCCCCCCTCTCCACACACACAAATGTGCTTCCCTCGCCTCCTTCATAGTCTCTGTCCGTCTGGAAGAGGCTTGTTGTTACACGATCACTCGCCAATCTAGCCCCTGGCAGGCAGCGAGGCAGGCAGGGCGCTTCGCATCCTCCCTTCCCCCAGGAAACAAGGCCCTATTTCAGGTGTTCCACTCCACAGCTCCCGGCTCCGAGCTACACAAGCTGTTCAGCCCTCTTCTCGTTGTCGGGGAAAATAGCATGTCAGTCACAAATGATACTGCTTGGAAGAAGAGGAATTCTACTTCTGAAAATGTATTACTTTTTTATACCAGCACAATATGAGTAAAATATGAGATTGACTGTTGAATATTGCAAACCAGGACTGAACAAAGAACTAATTAAGGTCTCTAAACAGTTCAGTGTATTGTAATATGGATATTAGTTGCTCTTTTTTGTTGGTTCTGTGGTCAAAGGGAAAGCTAACCACAAAGTTACAAGAGTGTCCTGATTGTAGCTGCTGAAATTTCCCCTATCATTTGTCCTGTCTTTGTTTATGTGGGTTTCTGCCCTTTTAGTTTCTGCCCAAAGATGAGGTTGCGGTGGGTGGCATGCGCGCTTCTCGACCCTCCAATGAGTCAGAGCAGCACAGAGGAGATTTTTAGCCCGCGCGTGTTGGGAGACTAAGCCGGGCAAGTGTGAGCAACTTCTAAATTGACTTTGTGACTCAACCACGCCTGAGACTTTGAGACCAAGAGTGACACAAAATCAGCCGGAGGAGGCATATAGAGGGAGGGAGCGAAAAAGAGAGAGGAGAGGCTTCATTCTCTCCTTGGCTAATTTGGAACTGCCATGTGGTGTCAGGAGCGCAGTAGGAGGACATGAATTTCATCTGGTGGTTTTGAATAATCCGCACTAATCATTATAAGGGTAATCAAGCCTCCTCTGTGTTTCTCCTGCTGTCAGTCACCACCAGGCCTCTTTGCATCGCACTTTCTCCCATGTACTACATATGTAAATGATGTCTTCTTTTAAATTGGAAATACATATGTATGTACAGGTTGGATGAATTATGGAAACACACGTCCTTGTCAAATTGATTTTGAAATGCTAAGATCAAATGTGAATGCCTAATGCAGTTATAAATTGCACAATGTAGTGTTCTCATAGTTTCACAATATCTACTACCCTCTTGTAATAACATGGGTTTAAATTTAAATTAAGTTCTATGCCAGATTCCCTTTCTGATGCTATCTGATGCTATCCTCTACATTTACACACTCAACAGCTGCCAGTCAACCAGACACCTCCTCCCCTTCTGCCCTCCTGCCTTCTCTATCTCCATCTCTCCCCCCACCTTAGAATGCCAGCCTCCTCCCACTCCCCAAACGGACTCCACACTTCAGTAACAGCTCACCGTTGACCTTTTGCACATGGGGTTTCCTGGAGCCTTCTCATGTAGCACCCTGTCCTTACTTCACACCCAGACCCGGGGGCATGCTGGCTTTATTGTCCCACTGCAATGGGGCAATCATGACGGGTGTATCAACAAGTCATGGCATTGGCTATGTTAGCAAATTTGAAAAACTAAAGCTGATTTAGCTGTATTTAGCTGTAAGTAAAATGTTCCCACAATGTAATACTGCTGAATCATTTAACCATGAACAGTATTTTTAAGTATCTGGAGGTACTGAAGTTCATGATAATTCATGACAGCTTATTAATATAAAAATACGGTAGACTTTGCCAGAACTAGTTGCATGAAAGTTCTCATACTAATCATTCTGAAAGTTACTCTGGGAAATGTAACTCATTACTGGACTGTTGATTATTTACATACAACCTCGAGATCACCCCACCCCCAAAGTCTTTTCACCTGCCTCCCCCTCCTCTCCTCTCCTCCCGCAATCCTCTTTTTCCAAACCATGTCAATATCAATGTGTAAAGGTCACCCTGGCAACAGAGAGGCAGCGGTCGATAGAGAAATAAATAAGCAGAAAGAAAAAGGGAGAGAGGAGTGATGGAGGGCAGAGCCTGGTGATCGTGGGGTTAACTACAGGCCAACATCTCCAAAGCACACTCCAAAAGCAGCAGCGTCTAGGGGAATCAGGCTTTCACTTGCCTTGCCCTGTCTTTGTATGTATGTCTCTATTACCAGGTATTATTCCCTCTCTCTGACTGGCCCTTTTAGTGCACTCTTGTTCAGTGTATAGCTGAGTGCCTTCTGTGACCCACTCTGCCTCTAGGGGTAAACACATGTAAGGGTTACTGAAATCTATAGGAACAGCAAAGTCAACATGATATTAGGCACTCTTATTTGTTTCTATCTGCATGCATTTATTTGACAAGATACTCAAAGGTGAGGGTTTTTTGCTGGAAAGGCAGTGGGAGGCAAACGTTTAAGAGCAGGATGCGGGAATGCAGTGGGTGAGGACAAGAGTTTGGTTGTTTAGTGTGAATCCTCAAACCAAGTCGTGACTCCTCTTTAGTCTGTGTGAGTGTGTGTGACTGTGTGCTCGTCCAGGCCACACGCGGGTCAGTGGAGGCCATTGCTCCACAGCTCCAAAAATGGGCAGCCCTTCCAGATCCGCCATGGACCCATGGACAATCAAGCATTCTGTGAGTGAGAGGCGGGCGGGCTGTGTTTCCTGGACGTGGGACTGATTTTTCAGGCCCCGGGCCAGACAGAAGGGTGGCCTTTGTTCCTGCGCTGAATGACACTGCTGACTAAGAACAGGCCGAGGGCAGTGGGAAGAGGAGTGGGCTCTATTTGTGTTCTTCACTGGCTTTCTTCACGCTCTGCAGATGTAAAAGCCCCAGTGTTGGAGAATAGTGAAAGACTCCATAATGCACTAATGGGCTGCGTCTAGAAGAGGGGGTCTGTGTGTGTGCAACGGCCAAATTAGAAAGCAGACTAGCAAAGTGTAGTCATTGTAATAAGACTCTAGCACTATGCATAAAACACCACTAATAACAGCTAACAACTAAATGTTGTTGTCCCTGTCCCTGTCCCTGTTTCCTCAGGTCAGTGACTTCCTGTCCGGCCGCTCGCCGCTCACCCTGGCGCTGCGCGTTGGAGACCACATGATGTTTGTGCAGCTGCAGTTGGCGGCGCAGCAGTCCGGAGGTCCTCAGCTCCAGCACAGACACGTCATCACTCGGGGCAGTGGGGACAGCAGTGTGGCACAGCCCACAGGACAGCCTCGTGTGCCCCACCCATACCCCCACCACCATCCGCACCATCCACACAGTCCCAGCTCACATGGTTCACCGCCTCACCCTTCCTCCACCCCTTCCCCTGTGCCCCTGTCTTTCCCCATGCCCTCCTCGCACCACCAGCCGCTGCCTCCCATGTACCACCAGTCCGCCTCATCCGCTCACTGTAGTCCTCCAACTCCACCCCCTCCACCCCACTCCCCTCGGCCGTCCCACATGCCCACAAGTCTGTTTCGATCTCCAGCTCATCACCATCACCACCATCACTACTACCACCAGCCTTCGTCAAGCCAGTCCGGCCACAGCATGAGCCAGCCCAGCCCTGTAGCCCCAGTCCTGTGCCCAGAGGTAAGCTACTCAGGTGTAATATGTTTTATACATTCTTAAAGCGATAAAAGCATAGGCTTCCTAAGAATCAGTGATCCTAGCAATCAGAGAAAAGGTAGAATGAGATTGCAATGAATGCAAGACAATCATTAACCTAACCTTAAGAACTATTTATGCACAAGGGACTCACAAAAGGTGCACAGGCGTTGTAATGGTATAGATGTACGGAAAACGGATGTTTTTTTTCTCATCAAGCCTTAAGTGTACGCGAACATGTGACCTTTCCCTGGGTTGTAGTTTCACTTTCACATGTTAGCAGGTTAATTCTTTGCTAACGTTAGACACATATGTTTCCTAACTTGGTCTTATTGCATTTTTGGGACCCCAGGTCAGGTCCTTGTCACTTGATGTCCCTACGAAAGATTAGGTTTTCCTGCTTAGGTTGCTTACTGTACATATACAGCCTTATAGCCTACAAAGGTCACCTAGGGGTGTCCTCAGAACAGTTGTATACATTATACATGCTATATGATGAAGTGTAAATACCACACGGGTCAGGAGTGTCCTCACTGAGACACTTGTAATTATTTGTGTCTTAATGTGTTGTCCATATGTCTTCTGCAGGCAAACTGCAGCTCCACCACCAGCCCAAACAGTGGCAGCAGCTCCTCCTCCCGCTCCCGCAAACCTGGAGCCATCATTGAGAGCTTTGTAAACCATGCTCCCGGAGTCTTCTCAGGGACTTTTTCAGGTGAACACACTTCTGCATTTGAACAAAAGCAGAAAAGCATTAATCAGCAAAATAAATTAATGTGAAATTAAAATATTTAAACTTTTGTGTGCCTTTTTTCAGGCACTTTGCACCCAAATTGCCAGGACAGCACAGGGCGTCCCAGACGAGATATTAGTACCATCCTCCAGATCCTTAACGATCTATTGAGTGCGACTCGCCACTATCAGGGCATGCCCCCATCTCTGACGCAGCTGCGCTACCAGACCCAATGCGGGTCACCCACGTCCCCTTCTCCGCCCCCGTCACCCCCGGTTACTGGCATGGCAGAGCTCGCTGCCAAAGCTACCTCAGTGCCCTCCTGCAGCCGCAGCAGCCCCCCTCCAGCCCTCCATCCTCTGGTGCAGTGCCAGAGTGAGATCCACATGTGCAAGCCTCCCGGTGAGTGACTCCACTGTCTGATCCTGCTCATGCAAGCATGTCATGAACACAACCCAAACACACACATTAAGTCGTTGTGCATTGCTCCCAGCTCTGGGAGGCAGATGTTACTACACTTAGTAGTGCTGTTCTCTGAATATGTGATGGCTGAGCTCATATTTTACTCAATACTACCATTTCATTGTAATCTTACTAGATGTAATTGTCAGTTAATTGTCTGTTTATCTTCTTGATTTAGTCTGACTCACTGTCGTTGCTATTAAAATGTTTAATGAGCAGAACTTTACTTTGTAGCAAAGCCGTGAAAGAACAGAAGCAGTCATATCTCTCCGGAGAACAAAGGTAGAGAGGCTGCAGCAGAGGGGGATCCCCTTAGTAATGCTACCCTCTGCAGACCTGTTCAATCAGGCTCGACCTGTCAGCCTGTGCAATCTGCTTTGTTTGTGTGCACCTAGGAGATAGTTTTACCCCTTGGAGCCTGGGCTGGGCTGTGTTTAGATAAGATTAGGCAGTGAGTGGTGAATCTAGCTCCTAAAGAAAGGCTACAGCTGGGGCATGTATGGGCTCAGGCTATAGGGCTGGACAAACCATGACATACCCAGGCCCAAGACTTGGGGCAGGGCAGGTGTGTGCAGTTCAGATTATACACTGGAGGGTCTCTTTCCTTGAGAAAGACACAGGATGTGGAGTGTCAGACAGATGTCCAGCATCGATAACATTCAGTCAATGTTGTAAGGTTAGACTTGCTGCGCTGGGAGAAACAGCATTGTCCTCTGCTGCCTCCTTATCTCCTAGTGAGGAAATTGAGCTACTGTGGTGAGCTGTGGGTAAATTTTGTTGAATAGTTCCAGCTCCAATGCTGTGATTAATGTTTAATGTTTTCTTTTGTTTAGAAAAGCAAGTGCATACACTTCCATTGTGACTGTGCTGCTTTGTCCTCTTTGTTTTACGACCGCATGCACAAGCAGAATGAACCATTTAAGTCGTTGCAGTCGTAAGAACTGACTGCGATTTATAGGCACTGCTGCGTATTTTGTGCATCACACTGAGCGGCCTTACGAACGTGCACTGAACAGATGGAATAACACTGGGTTATTTTCCTAACTCAGGGAAGACCTCTCCTCATGGCCCCCTCCTCCTCTTCCTCTTGTCAGCTCTCGCGTTCACATTCTGCAGCCCACGCCACTGTTTCCCCCATTTGCTGTCCAAAAAAAGCCCTGCTGTAAAATCCATCTCTCTTCCTCCTAATCACCCCCTCTTTCTTTCCATGTCTGTGTTGTGCATCAATACATTGTCTGTGCACATTTGGCCTTTAAATAGAAAGATGTATTCTATGCAGCCCTGAATAAGAATTTGCTTTGTGTGAGAGAGGGCAGTGAGAGGCGGCAGAAGACGGGAGTTTTTTTTTTTTTAATCCTAAGTCCTATTCATCATGCTAGTGTTTATTAAATCCTGTCCATCAGTCCACTCTGTAAATGTTCACTGATTATCCATAACTTCCAGCTGGGACAAGGCTGCTCAAATACCCTTTCACAACTTTTTTAATGACTTCAGGGTAGACAGTTATTGAATAGGTAACTGTAAAGCTCCAGTGGATAATGGACATTGAAATCCTTGTCCCATGAAAACTGATGACTAAGCAGACCCCTGTAGTCTTATCATCTGATTCCCAATGCAGGACTTAACGTGGCCACTTAACTTCTCTTCACAGAAATTCACTCAGCTAACTGGAATAACCCGCTGCTTCCCATGTGCTTGAAAATGGTGTGTGCGCAGGTTGAGACAGCCCTCTTGAAAATGTCACATAGCTCGGCTGTCTCCTGAGAGCCTTTACCCTTTCCTCTTGCAAGTTCATGCGCGAGGGGGAGATGACAAGCGTAAATAAAAAGCTCAGAAACATACACACGGGAACACATAGTTGACCACAAATGGCTGCTTTAAAGGCCAGCGCTGTGGTTTGGTGGCTTCGCTCTGTAGTTTTTGCTGACAGAGATTATGTGACAAGGTTAGATTTTGAACAAGCTTTTGGGATGTCCTGCCAGGCTGATTGTTAGCTACATTCCAGTACTGAGAAGGATGGACCCCCACCTCTGTTCTGCCCCCTCCCTATCCCGGGCTAGTGTGCCATTGTCTGGAGGCCTAGGGGACAGGGGCCGCACACAGGGCACCGGGCAGGGCCTTTGTGGGATTTGAGGTAGGGGGCTGAGGAGTGGATTAGAGGCTGGCTTTTTAGTCCCACTGCAGCTGCTTTTAGGAAGGGCTTTGCTATGTGCTATATAAGGTTAGTGGTAGAATATATGAACATAAATACATGGAATGCATTTGTTAGACCACTTTGATGTCCCTTTACTAGGGTCTTTTATGAGCTTTATGAATGAAAGGTCTTCTGTTTATATCCTCTACCTCATTATCTTAGTAGAGGTGAGATAGTTGGGGGATAGTTGGAGCGCACCCCTGTCCAATTATTGAGTTATTTAAACACATTATCCCCTGTACAACTGGGGTGGGTTTACAGTGACATACATGCCCTGCTGGTATCTCTGTGCCAGTGGCCCAGTGACAACAACAGCAGTATACAGCTATCTGGAAAAAGCAGCCAAGCACATCAGGTGCCCTTTCATACTCGACAAGGAGAGGAGTGAGTGAGAAGGAGAGAGGAAGAGAGAGAGGGAATGCAAATTAAGTCTAAAAGTCATTGAAGAGCTTGTGTCCCTGCAGGGCTGTCACTGCCCTTTCATAGCCTGTCAAAATGTTCATAGTAGCTTGTATGGGATTGGTGGCTTCACTTTGGTGCGTTTCATTTGGTCATAGAGGACAAAAAATTCCATTATGCATTTATATAATTTGGTTCTGCACTTCTCTAACCCACACATCATCTGACTTTGCTGCAATGTGAATCTCCATTTCTATTTCTTTTTATTCTTCTGTTGCCCACATCCCCTCCCTCCTTTCTTTTTCCCCGGTTCCCTGGATGCTGAGCAAACACAATGTTCTCTCTGCAAGATCACAAGACTTATCAAGGCAAACAAACAAACAACAGCACTAAGACAACTGCAAATGAAGGCCAATCTTTATGCAATCAATAGCAGAAGAAGCTCCTTTAATCTCCCCCTGCATCCCGCACACTGCAGCCCTCCTCCCTCCACCACCTCTCCCGCTCCACCCCTCCTCCTCCTGTTGGTGCTCCCTATCTCCGTCCAGCCCTTGTGTTGCTGGGCTGGGCTCAAAGGCAAGGAAAACTGACTGACGCATCGATTATTCATAGATCACCCCGTCTTTCTTTCTCTCTCCATCCATTCCTTTGCCCGCAGTGCCTCGTTGCGTACTGCTCTTAGATAGAATAGTTTTGGGGATATCTGAAGCGACTGAGTTATGGTGCTTGAAAGTAGTGCAATACAAAAAGTCATTAACCTACTGTAGCTGGATTTTGTTATCATTACAATTACATGCATAGTATTAATCAAGACCCAGGTTTAGAATTCTGCAATAATTACTTGTTATTCGTACAATAACATCTTTTTGCAACAGCTACCAGTTTCAAAATTTACTGGGTTAGATTGACTTTTAAAGATTTCCGTCAGACATTTTTTACTAGGCCACACTTTCTAGCCCTGTAATTCAGTTTTCCGTAGCGTCATGCACATTCTCTGTAGTGGTGCTAAGAAAAGCTCTCCTCCCTGTCCCCTTTAAGTTGCGTTTCCTGTTGGCTCATTTTAGTGCCACCTCTCTCTCTCTCAATCTCTCTCTCTTTCCCTTTTTCCCTCTCTCTCTCTCTCTCTCTGGCTGGGTCCTCCAAGGTTATTGTGCTCACGTCAAGCGCTGGTCTCTGCAGCAGGGCTCTGGGCCAGCCTGTGTGTTTCTCCGTGTATAGTCTGTCCTTCGTAGCCAGCCCTAATAATAGCCCCACTGTCATAAACATAGTCTGGAGATCCCTGCGGCCAGCTGTGTCCGGCCTTCCGCCCAGGGCTCCGGTAGTGACGCTCATGAATGAACACACACACACACACACACACTGACACAAAGTTTGGTGTAGCTCCAAGCACATTCCCGGAGCACTTGCCAAGCCAAAGACCAAGACCTCCTACGGCAACACCAAACTGCTCTATAATGCTATAATACTGTTAGCAGAGCATCCATTAAACTGCACTCAAGTTGTATTCAACCCAACCAAAAGAAGGAAAAAATTCTAATTCTGGATTTTTTTTTGAACAATAAACATTCAAATTGTAACTAATACATGGAAATATTATTAGTGAAGTTAAGTGATCACCCCCCTCTCTGCTGTGCCTATAAAAACACGTGCAAGCGTTCAGTTTGCCTGCCTTATTTCGACACAGCTGAGTGGTGCCTTTGGCTAGTAAGGGCAGGGGAATAGGCAGGAATAGTGTGAAGGAAAGAAACCCTTGGAGCGGTATACTGATGTCACATGGAGCTGAGGCAACGGAACAATGGCAAAGCCCCCTCTGTGTCGCCCCGTCACCCCAGTACCTACCCCTGTTCTCTTGAGATGAAACCAAAACATTAGGAATATTTGATACATATACGCATACTCACATGAGGAAATAATACAACCAGTGTGTGATTTAATAAGGAGAAGTTTTAAAGCGTACAAATAAACACTAAGTTCTAATGTTAAGTCCAAAAACAATGTAACATATTGAAGATAGTGAATGGATGAAAACTAACATATGCAATTGGCTTAACCACCTTTGTCTAAAGCCACTTTTGTTCTTTGGAAAACACTGGTGAGTATTTATAGATGGCAAAATGGCTCGATCCGATAAGCAAATGAGAGAAAGAGGCGAATTAAGCCCACACAGATTTCATTCCGATGTGGGGAGGAGGAGCAGTGTGAAAATCGATTCGGAAAACTGCCACCTACGGCCAATCCTTATACCCTCCACCCTCGTCTCTATGTCCTTTGCTCTATCCATCCCCCCCATGTGCTTCCTCTTTTGCCCCATTTGCCCCTGGGGGAGGAATTCCTTAACCCACGCTGCTGCCGCCACTACTACTAGCACCACTGCCACCCCCCATCTCTCCTTCACTCCTTTTGCCCCACCTTGCTGTCTCCGGGGAGACTTGGGGCAGTGGGGGTTGGAGGAGAGTGGAGTGGGTGGTGGTGGAGAGGAGGGGCAGTTGGGTCAATGAGCTGAGAGTAGGAAGCCATAATAAAGAAAAAAATAGGAGAAAAAAACCCTATACCCCCACCACTACCACCCCACCTCTCTGCTTACAATTTCCATTCGCTTGCATTTTGTATTGAAAGCCAATAGCGTTGTCCTGGGCCCCGAGATGGATGGCTGCACTAGAGCTAAGGTTTAATCAATAGGTCTTTTTAATTTGCCATCGATCCACGTTAAAAGCTACTGTGGGTGCTTGCCGTGTGAGTGTGTGCGCACGTGCATACCAGTGTGTTGTTGGGTATACTTAAGTTTGTGTGTATGTGTGATGTAGTTCAATGTGAATCTGAAGTGCATGTGTGTTCCGGTGCACGCAGAAGGAGGGGAAAAAACTAGGCAGGCCAGAGAGAAGAGATGGTCACTGTGCTGTGCTTTTGGTTTATTGACATTCAAGACCCCATTATTTAATTATTTAATTCCCAGACAGATACTAATGGAGCTGGCTAATAGATTGCGGTTGCTTTCCCCCCTCTTCCCTTCCTTTCCTTTCTGAATATACGCAGAAATGGAATTAGGCTCGATTCGGTTCAAGTGTAGGGATGCATTCACATGGGACATCCCTCGAGACCCCACTCCCCTATAGTCACATCAACAGCTGCAGGAATGCATTTAGTATGACGTCCATGTCATCTGGAATCATGTGCCCGGATATCATTGCTAAATGGATAGGCTGTCCAATACGATACATCTTACCTTGACTTATGTTTGTGCGGTGTATGGCCTTGTTACTGGATATAAGTCTCCCTACTGAGCTATAAGGGGGTGAAATAGCAGAGAGGGGGCTGATGATGCGTACTGGGGAGGTGGAGATGTGATTCCAATGTTAAAGTGTGTACTTGAATGTGCCTGTGATTCTTGTGTGTCCTAACATTATCATTAAGACCGTGCAGCCTCATCTGCTGCCTGTAAACATATTGACATTGTCTTTTGACTTTGTGCTTTTTTAAGTACAATGGTTCTGGTGCATCTCACTGAGAATCAATATGATTAATACTAGTATTAGTTAATAACTACATAATGACTAAAACAGAGACTGACACCTGCAAAGCCTCCAAAGTTCTTTTGGGTGTTTGCATCATATGTGCAGCAACATGAGGCTGCTACTTTGTGCATTGGCTTTTCACTGAATCAAAATAAACTGACCAGAGTACAATAACAAGCCTACATACCAATAATATCTTTCTCACTGTTTGATCAGCTATTGTTTTATAAATGTTGTCACCAGACAATGACTAACCAAACCTTGTCTCTTTCTTTGGTAGGTGACCGGCTACGTCAGACAGAGAACCGTGCTACTCGCTGTAAGGTGGAGCGCCTGCAGTTGTTGATGCAGCAGAAGAGGCTGCGCAGGAAGGCCCGGCGGGACCAGCGTGGACCCTACCACTGGCTGCCCAACCGCAAGGCCGGCCGCAGCAATAGCAACAGCAGCATGTCCAGCGAGGGCTCCCTGGATCTGGACTTTGAAGACTCGGTGTGGAAGCCCGATGTGAAGGCTGACCTCAAGTCTGAGTTTGTCATGGCCTAAGATAGGATATAGTATCTTCAAAAATGTGTGCAAAGGATTAAGATTCTTTGGAAGGGAGCACCGGGGAAGGCTCCGTACAGACTTGAACCCATTCTGCAACAATAGCAACAGAACACTGATTTTTTAAGCTTGGATTTGGACAAGTCATAAACTGACCAGTGAGACTTAACCTGGACTTGAGCATAGCAGAACTGAGAGGGAGATGGTGGTGGTGTTTCTAGATTATTTTGTTCAACTCACTGTGGACATGAAGCACTCCACTCTGGACTAAAACACAGGACAGAAGCACCGGGCGCTTCACAGTCGGGACAAAGGCAGAGCTACCGAACTATATGGATTATTCCTATGGGCATTCTTCTTGATCACACCTACCAAGTTCAGTTTCTACCTGTTATGGGGTGGTTGAATCAGATTTTGTTTGTTTGATTTTTCTTGCCATTTTGAAACATATTATATTTTATAAATGATAAAATATGTAGCATTGTTCACAAAGCATTCAGGTTTTCATATAACAGTAAAAAAGAAGTTGATTTTGCACATGATTTATAACAACTGGTGTGCAAGGAGGCAGGGCCTGAAATAGAAAAGATTATGGAAGTAGTGAACCTCAGCGACATAGGGTATCAATAGGAATGAATAAACAAAAAGTAAATTAATATGAACAGAAAGTGCTTTAGAGGATTTTAAAAAACTTTAAATATATGGAAAAAAATCTATTTTTATTTCTTTTCCTATCTGCTGTTTTCAAAAAGCAGCAGCCCTCTGTGGCTTTAGTCAAGTCTTTGACTACTAATTAAGTGTACATCAATTCATTAATTCATTCAGCTCACTGATGGGTTCTATTTGTCTAGCCTCAACCACAAGGAGTTTCACAGAGCCCACCTCACGTCTAACAGACCTGAAATGACTAGATTTTGTGTATATAACTGTGACAATTGGCAAAGGTTTATGAGGGTGCGTGTGTTTGTTGTGTTAATTGATTTATGATGTCCCCGATTTTGTCCAAATGTCTCCCAAATCTCCCCATAGCTTTTAAATTCACTGCAGTAAATGCATGAAGAGTATAGCATTCATTTCCATATTGGCCCCATTCAACATATGTGATCCGAAACAAACAAAATTTCTCTTGTCAGAAGGTAAGTAGGATTGAGCATCATAGTTAGATAGTGCCTCCACCAGTTCATTCATTGACATATCAGGTCAGGCCTTTTACAGTTTTGCTGCTACACACAGGAACGTTCAAAAACTGGGAGGGAATAGTACGTTTTTTGCATGCAAATGTGTGAAACTACATTTTACTTTCTATTGATGAGAGAAAAAAAAAAAACATTTTGAAACTGGTGCTTTGGGGGAATGAAGGTTAACAACATGCATGATTTTGTGAAGAAAAAGACAACCAATGCTGCTTTTGTTGGTTAGATTTTTGTAACATTTCTTTTTTTTACAAAGAGGAAAAGTGTCCTGCAATTTAAGTATTACAGACGCAAAACCAAAACAGATGAAGTTAACTGAACATTCCTGTTGTTTTGACAATGAAGACGATGGCAATTTTCGGAGAGACAAGAGACTCTTTGACTCCCCAATGCGCTGGTTTGATCCAAGGAATTTCAGAGACTTTTCACGGATCCAGACTGACAGCCCACCTCCCCTCTGCTCGCCTGGAACCAGCAGAATGGCGGACTTAAAAGTTCGTCTAAATTTGGTGTATTTCTGTCTGAATGATCGACCACCATTATTGCACTCCTAGAGATTGCAGAGAGAGATTACCTTTTTGGTGAACCTCATTGTTTTTTTAAGTGGCCTTATTATTACCTTCACTAAAAACGAGACACTTGTGGGGGAACAATGGGAATGGGGAAATGTTTTCTGTGTATTGTTGTCGTCATCAAGGCACCATTTTGTCACTGAGGAACTGGGCATCTGTGGTTTAGTGCTTTTTAGCTGGTGGAGTCTCAAATTATGTCAAAGGCTTCTGTGCCTTAAATGTTGCCCTTGCAGTGTCAGTGTCAAGCTGATTTCAAGTTGTTTTCACTGGTTTTTACACACGCAAAACTGTAGTATTTATAGATTTTGAAGGTTATTTCAGCAAAAGTAGTTCCTCAATTCTTGCCTTTTGTCCCCAATGTGTTGCCATATTTGTTGTTCTTTGTTCAATACGCACATCTCCCCTGTACTCCAATACGAAAAGCTACAATTATGCTAAGCTAGCCTTCAAAGTTTACGCCACAGTACTTGTAGGCTGAGTGGAAACCCAGCCCATTTCAGATTACGTTGATCCTAAGAGGACGCCAAAACTACATGCACTTCCTGGTCACATAGACAGTTTAGCTCAAGCCCCTCCCAAATTTTTTATTTAATTTTGTTTGTATATGTATGAACTATACTCTGTGTGTGCCTCACTTCTGTGTAAAAGTCAAAAGATGATGAAACAAAACAAAAAAGATGATGAAGCATTACAGAGAGGAAAAAAAACTTGGTGGTATTCAGATCATTTAAGTTGCCTGTTCTTTCTTGTAGCCAACTATTGAATATAACAGGATTCAGAATACAATTTTACAATGTTCTAGCTCTAGACCGGTGTAGCACATGTGTGACTGTATTAATTTATAAACCAAAATGGTAACTGTGAATTATGTATTTCTTTGTGCATTTTTTAAACATTGGGGAGACAGTTGTTATAGGGCATGGTACAGCTGATGCTCATGTCCAAAAGAAATCTTTTGTTTTTGGTGGATTATAATGGAAACACACGTTTCCGAAAAAAGGAAAAAACTGAGAAAAAAAATTACAAAAAAAGTGGAAAAAATCTATGAATATATTTTTTTTTCTTAAGCAATACATTTCAGTGTGACTTGTGATAGAACATTTTCTTTTTTTAGGTAATAAATAAATAAAAAAAGACAAAATGAGTAATCAGCCGTGTGTGAGTATTCATTTCTGATTTAATAAAATTGAATGAAAGCTGTATTTCAGTTTTATGTTTCATGAACGAATGTATTTCATGAGGTAACACGATAAGAGCGGAATACGTAAAAGAAGCAAAGCTATTATTCTCATTGATAATATATTGCCTTACCCTATAG
This sequence comes from Periophthalmus magnuspinnatus, assembly GCF_009829125.3. NCBI lineage: Eukaryota > Metazoa > Chordata > Actinopteri > Gobiiformes > Gobiidae > Periophthalmus > Periophthalmus magnuspinnatus. Next base: position 9,039,198 of record NC_047129.1, on the reverse strand, counting down.
CTAATGTAATAGATAGGCTGGACCATTTCATCAGAGCTCCAGTTTGATTTATAAGGACTGAGAGCACGAAGGAGGTCATGAGCATTTGTATAATTCATACATTCAGCCCTATCACTTTTGGGATTGTCAAAGAAAACCTAATAATACAGTTTCCTTATTAAAATTGATTAACTCCTTTTTGCAACACAAGCAATTTAATTCATATTCAATTTAGCCTATTATTTTAAAATGAGTACGCTCATGTAAGCCTTGTTTAATGAAAAATGTAGGCTTATTTGCGAGAAACTGTAATATTTGTGAGCGCGGAAGAGTGGAGAGCAGTAGTTATAGCCAGTTCGTTTTAGCAGTATAATAGGGAAATGTTTCTGTTGTCATACTATGTTATGATTACTTGATTATGTTAGTTGATAAAAAGTAAAAGAGACATCACTTTTACCATATTCAATCACACGGTTTGGGCTATAGGCTTCTTCCACTCCCCAGCAGACTGAATCATTGAGCTGGCATTAAAATGTTTCCAAAAAAGGTCATAAAACTGTGAAGACATGGGATGGTAATTAGGAATCATGAGCATTAATATGTTAGCACCTAGGAACCCGTGTCTCATTATGTGCCAAACGATGGGGTGTTAGCAGAGGCTAGTGTGGGGTGACCGGGGTTATGAGGGGGTGGGTCGGAGCTCAGTGAATACATTTCTATTGTTAAAACATGTTCCATTTTACTGGTTCCTAGAGATATTGCCATGGGAGATTGTATGAAATTACAGGTGACCAAGAATAGAAGTTACTTGGAGGTTTTAGTTTATAAATGCTGCTACAATGTTCTCTTCTCCTGTTATATGCTCCTTCAAGTGTGGACACGTATATAGGGTTGAATAGAGTTCATGCAGTTCTGTTTTCCTTCAAAATGTGTTGCTACTGCAAGGTCGGATTGGCCATAGGACTTGTGAAGTGTTTTTGTAACTACGAGCATCGGACCTATTTCTGTTATAAACCACTTTAATGCATAGCTCACTTTGAAGACCAATTATTCTACTATTCTACTATACTTCTATTATAGCATTTCATAACATTGTCCAGATGATTGCCTTGGAAAAATCAAGATGTGCATAATAATATATTCATTAGCAATATGAAAGTAGACATTTTGACCATTTTGATTTGTAAATTTAAGCCTACCACAGACAGAAAAAGGCAGGCACGCTGTTTTGTCAGGCCTTCATTCTGAAAATACAGCCAAGTATTACAAATGTCTCTTGGCCTTTTCTCTTGCTTGATTTTCCTTCTATTTCTGTAAAGATGGATTTGGAAATGGAGCTCCTACTCAGACATAAGATAACATCCCCCTCCTGTCTGGCCTTTCTAAAACACATAAAGCCGCTGCATTGTTTAGTAAGAGGAACCAATGAAAGCGGAATATTGATGGCGGGTCACGCATCGATCGAGTCATCAATAGCTGGTGGTGATGCTTTTCTCTCAAAAGACGAGAGGATAGAGACAAATGCTAAACGTGGAGCAAAGTGGCTACTTTTATTTGCATGGCGCCATTTGAGCCTTTTCGTGCAAGTTGTAAAGTAGCGTACAACGGGTATTACCGACTGCATCATAAAACAGTTCATTTTTCATTGTTGCGTGGAAAACCTACCGAGCAAATGCTACTTGAGCTTAACAGTTTGAAAATGAAAAACTGAAACAACCTTCACCTGAAAGAAATAAATGAATAAAGAGGTGACTTTCTTGTACAACACAAAGAAATACAAAGATTAACAATATCATAATTATGGCAATATATTTTTTGTTGATTTGACTTCAGCGTTCAGCAATAAATCTCACTTTTACCCAAACCAGTTCAAGTCTTAATCACATTTAAGCCCTTGTTTTGACTTGGCATTGTGACACTTAAGACTATAGGCTACTGTTTTATAAGCATCACTCATTCATAGGCTAAAGCTTTTGATCCATCTTACCTGCGGCCGTATTTGTTATTTTTTTTGGCTTATTTACTTAATTTACCTGAGAACATATAGTTTCACGTTTCTTCAGTTAGCCCTGCTCAAACGTGGCATCAAAAAGACTAACTGCCATTTCTTTGTGGGTTTTAGGCAAAGATTATTAGGCACTTTCTGGTTTATTGAATATGAATAACAGTCTGCGTGTGTTTTCTTATGGATTATTTCTCTGAAGACACGGCAAACAAAAAGAGCTAAACTTAGGCACATCCCATCTGTCACTCGAAGCAAAACAAACCACAAGGCAGGAGTTGACACATATTTACAGTGGATCTCGCAGGTGCAGCTAACAGGCAACAGACTACGTTATTTTTGACTAGGGACTGTCTCTGAGAGGGGCCCACCAAACAGCCAACAGTCTGTTTACACCGTCACATCTTTTCTCCTGAATCTGTCTGTTGTACATGAGCTAGAAGCAATAGCAGCAGGCAGGCGGGCGGCAGGCAGGCAGCAACACAATGCTAACTAAATTCACACGATTTCCAGTCATACTGCAACTACCCAGAGAGGCTCCTTTTCTGAGAAGTCGCTGCAGCTTATTTCAGAGTGTCATTCACAGCCTCCACACTCATCTGCTGCCTCAGTTGTGGAGGTAACTGTCTTTGCAAAGATAGAAATAAAAGAAGAGAAAGAGAGAGAGAGAATGAGACAGAGGGCTCAGCTGCCACCACAAACTGAAACGTTGTGGCGTGGGGATAGAGAGGAGATCCGCTGGAGCTGGGGTTTCACACGTCGCCTTGTGATTTCAGATAAGATGGTCTCAGCTGTAACTTTCCCCACATACACACAAGTATAACGGAAAGTGTACAAGCAGTATCACATGACACGGCAGTATCACATGACACAATGACATCTATAAGAGCCTATGTATATCTGTAGTAAAAGTGCAAGCTAAATAAAGTTTATTTTTGTAAGAATTATATATTTTCAACTGACACAATACATAGACACACAAGTGTTTGGTCCCGGCTCGGCTCCATGTCGGTATCAGCTGCATTCTGACTCTGACAATTTACTGAATGTCTCTCCTCATTTTTCACCCCCATCATATTGTTGTCTATAAAAGCTTATGGGGAAGAAAACAAAAAACAAAAAAAACAACAACAGCAGTTTTACATTACATTTTGTTTAAATCAGTGGTAAAAATGGTGCATCACTAAAGGTCCAGAAGTTTGCTCGTTAAAGTTAAAAACATGAAAAACAGAAAGTTTACCTCATACATTTGGAAAATCCTAATTGTGGTGAATTTGTAAACAAGTTTCACAACTCTCTGAGACCATTGAAGATGTTTTGTCGTGACGGTAAAACTAACAACAACTAGCATGTGAACATGCACTTCCTGGTTATCAGACAAAAAAATACTTTCAAAGTAGATGCAGACAGCATGCAGCTGACTTATTTTGACCTCACGAGTTGCTTATACAGTACATCAGTCCTGGAGGAAGACACATTTTGCTCATATAAATGGACACAAGGTCCTTAAAGTTGCATAGGACTATCAATTGTCTTTTCAGTCTTACACAACAACTTTTTGGGGAGAGCAATAAACTCCAAATCCTGCTGCCCTATCCACATTTTGTTTTTCCAGTTTTTCCTCTTGCTCAACCAACTTTGCTTTTACCATTTTTTACATGAGAACAACAACCAATTTGGCCTCCTGGATAAAAGCCCCATCTGTACAAGGGAGCAGTGGAGCGGACACCCAGCCAAGATGCATTTTCTCTGGGTCAGAGCATCCACACTCTTCTCCTCTACTCGACCCGGAGCTTTTTGCACGGTCAGCTGGGATCGTGTTGTCTTTTGTCTATTTTTGTTTGTTCCCTGCACAGTTGAAAGCGAATAATGGATTCTCTGTTATTACCTGATATTTACGCAGCTGCTAAGACCTCTGATATGTTCTGCAGACTTTTTCACCACGTTTTGGGCCATTTTTCCACTGGAGACACACATTACACTTCAGCTGTCCATCAGCATCAGCGTTCTGGTAACCTCTAGACTGTGACCTTTGAACCTGGAGCCGAGGTCGTGGTTAAAATAAACTCTAAAAACTAGGTAAACAGGATGTGTACAACGACCCGGACATATGGTACTCACTAATCAAATGCCTCTGCTGTAAGAGTGAAGAAACAAAGCGTTAGAGATCATGGAGAAAGCGAGAGTAAGCCTATAGTATAAATGTACCAAGCTGCTTAGCAACACATCAAGTTATATTCCCCATCATGTGGGTTATTTTAAGACTGAGATAAATAGTATACATGCAGGTCAAGGTAAATCCACTCTAAAGAGTCAAAAAATGTGATCATTTAATATAACATAACCATGTCTCTGCAGAATTTATGTAAGCACTTTTTTCATAAAACTAGGAACACAAGGTTATGGTTTACACAGAAAGGTAGCCTTTTAATTTGTTTGTGCATAAGAACTGAGTATTTAATCAAGCAGAATCTTTGGCGCCAAGGTTAGCTCCGTAATTAGCTTGCTTTGCTTCAATAACTCATCTTTGAAATACACCTTTTTTTTCTATTTCCAAAGCAGACCAGAAGTTTCAAAGTAGAACTTATATCTAGCTTCAAAACTTGGTGTAGTATCTGTAATATAAGCCCTGATACCAACGAATGTTCAATTAACCTGCAGTGCAGTGTAGACATAAAGCAGTGTGGCTCTGCGGAAACAGCTGTTGCAAATAGATGTTTGTCATTAATAAACATCTGGCTTTCTTTTTACATGGCTGATTATAGCAAAAAGATTTATTGGTGAAATTATGTTATCATTTCATTTTCATTTTTTATATTTATTTTTTGAGTTCAAGTCGATCACTTTTCAGAACACACCTGCCCTTTTCCAAAACCTGAGTGGGGTGTAGTCAAAGTCATAATTGAAAGTCAAATCATGAGAAAAAATATCAGTGACTCTACTTGACTTTTGATGGAAATCCACTCCTCTAATTCAAAGTGTTAAAACTTCTAAACAAACTTTTAAACCAAACCCAAGTATACCATGACCTGCACAAGCTTTCTGACATAAGTGTGCACCACTCTGCCCACAAAGGCTGCTATTTCTGTCAATTTTGCCATTATTCTGATTGGATGAGCAGGTCTGCTGTGGGACTTGTGCATTGACTCTGAGGTCTGGAACCAAGTTCAGAGAAATGTCAGGTGACCTGACCATCTGTCAAGGCGTGAGTCTATGGAGATCCATGCAAACACAATTTGAGTGTTGCTAAGTCCCAAGCTAATGTGGCTACTACGTGATTCATCATCAACTCTGTGTGTCCCGTAACAGGTTTAGGAGAGGCACAGTTAGCACATTGTGTCAACTGTCACATGTCAAATGCTCTTTCCATTCCAGTTCTTGTTCGTTTGGTGAAAATATCAGGCTGCGTTCAGCAGTTGCTCCGGTGACCTTTAGCAGCTGTGAGGTTGGGATTGACTGAACCTCCTCTCCTTTATCCTTGTCTCACTTGGTGTTTGCCCGGCTCTTTGTCCTATACACCACTGTTACCAAAGAAACCACAACGGTGTAATATATGTGTATTTCAGTTGATCAGGGGTAGAAACAATAATAATAGATTTACCAATGTTTAAACTCTAAAAAGAGGTTAGATTTATGTCCTTTTTTAGCTTTAGAAAATGTTTTCGACTGCATTTGACCCGTCCTTCAGTGTTGCCAGGACAACCTGTCAGGAGCAGTTGGCAATCACCATCAGGATCATGATTTCAGACGGAGGTTTAGGGTTATTATTGTGTCACTGGAGCTCCCTGTAAATAAATGTTTTATGCAGACACAATCTCCAAAGTAATAAAGGTTGATGACATTTTTAATTTAGCACTGTGGAACATTCAAGGCAAAAGTTTAAAATCTCATTGGAGACAAGCATATGGTGGACCCTCCAAAAGAAAAGTTACATCTTTAAGGAAGAGTAAGGAAACTGTATAGCAGCAACAATAAAAAAAATCATCATATAGTGCACATGTATGGCTCTGTTTCTGATATTGCATGTACAGTATAACGACTCGAGCATTTCTAACTCCACACACTTGTACTCCTGAGCTGTGACTACAGAGTATGTTTTACCCATGTTTCCTAATTAACCACAAGTCCAAGCTAATCGTGAGCAGTGTTGTGTTGTCCCCGCTGTGCTGACTTCGCTCTCCCCTCCCGACTCTCTGATTTTTGCTCCAAGTAGTACTCAATGAAAGGGCACTCCGGCAGTTTGGATGCCCTCCAACAGGTATTCATGCCAACTATAGACCATTAAGGGCGCATGATCTTGCAGCAAAGTGTCATCTAAGTAAGTAAAACAGGTAAGTGTACATTTTTACGCATTCTACTTCCTGACATTTCAACTCCTTGATCCTTTACGCGTTCCACTTCTCCAGCCCCCTGCTCCATCCATCCACCCTTGGCCCCCATTAGCGAGTGTGGCGCTGTGAGTTATGGAAGGGCCTTTGCAGTGGTCTGAAACAGCTGAGGTCATGAATACTGGCAGAGAGCACGCGGCCCCTGTGCTCTGAATGTAAATGAGCTGGCTTCTCTCCAGAGTGTCCAGGCAGAACTGTGGATCCCGTCCGTCACTCGGAGCAGTTGCTGGGCAGGACAGTGCTAATCAAGCCCCTGTATGCGGGACAGTAGTTAAGACGGTGTTTAGTAAGGAACGCACATCTTCAAGGTCTTGGCTCTTGGACTTAAACACTAAACAAGCACTTTTGGAGCATTGTTGTGTTGTTGTTAACTTTTTAATCCTTCTGGTTTGCTTTTAGTTATAGGCCTGTCATGGTAATTACTACTGACTTATCATTAAAAAAAATGAAAGCTGGAACAATATTTTTTGGAGGTCAATATTTGTGTACTTTATAACACTAATGGGGAACTTTTTATTATTTTTTTTGTACTACGATAAGATATGGGGCCAGTATCAGGTCCACTGATCCGAATGTTGGCGATTCGAATCCTGTTCTTGACATAAACATCATTGATAGAGCCATCAGACCCACTTACCTACAGGTTGGCGGTGCGATTCCAGCTCCCATGCCTGCTGTCACTGTGTCCTTGGGCAAGACACTTAACCTACCTTGCTCCCAGTGTCTGTGTACACTGGTGTATGAATGTGTGTGTGAGCTTTGAGTGCCTCGAAGGTGGAAAAGTGCCATTCACCATTTGACCACTTAAGCTGCAGAGTGTTGAATAAATAACTTCTATGACTCATTACAGAAACTATAGTGTTTTATTCTGTTATATATTTCTTGCTTTTGCTGTTTATTTGGGATACTGTAATCCTGTTTGGTGTCAGTAGCATAAGTTACGTTCAATATTACTGCTTATGAGCTATATTTTCAGTTTATTTATAATTATTTTTATATCATGATCGACTCTACCTTTAGTGCAGTGTTATCTTGAGGAAACACTGTGTGGGTTTAGTGCAGTTTCCATTCCAAAAAAAAAAAAAAAAAAAGGGTGAACTTCCCCAAAAAGAAAACACAAAAAAGTGCAAGTGAGGTTTTTCATTGCACGTTTTTAGGAGGTTTGTGGGTGTCACAAATTTCCACTGGGTGAACCAAACACAACCTATCGTTAAAAATAAAGAGATGTTATATTTACCTCTTTTTTTTTTACACTTACTTTGACACTGGTTCCTTTTCTTTGCAAACTTCAAGCTAATGTGATAGATTTCAGGGCTATGTATACCTACTGAGTAATAAAGCATTAAAAGAACTGAAATCTGCTTCTATTATTAAATTCATATTGATAGAAAAATACTGACATTCTAACCCTAATACCTCAATATAGTGTGTATTTATACTGTAACATGCCACGTCCACAGTCCTGTGTATTATAGTAAATGTAGGCTAAGTATTCTGCTTGTAATTTTCTTTCAACCCCAACTGCCAGACCCCAACCCATAACTGCTTGGTGCTTATCTCTCCATTTCCCGGCATGTTTAAGAGCACACAGTTAACTCAGTGGAGAGGGGTAATTGTGTGCAAATGGGACTGTGTGGAATGCCTGATAGCGAGCGTGGCACAGAGCACCATTAAGGCTGTTTATTTGACTTTGGGGGAAGCCCTTTGCCCATTGTTCATAAACGCCCTTATATGGTATTGGTAAACACAACATTTGGCAACTCCCTTGGTGAGCACGCAGAAAACTGAATGAAGGCAGGAAGTCTCAGCTCAGGCAGGAAGTGGCCTCTGTTACCGTGGTAACAACTCGAAACCCCAAGCAGTGTGGTGGATGAAAGATAAAGGCAATTACGGCTGATCTCGGTGTCTTGACGTCATTTCACATACTGGAAGTTATAGCTGCAGATTAAAAACTTTCATGAAAGAAACTTTCACATGCACGTTTATGAGATGAAAGAAAAAAAAACAAAAAACTTGGCACTTGTGAGCTTTCAGGAAAACAGGTGAAGTGGAAAATCCCCATGTGTTCGTATTAATAAGGACAATGTGTTTGAATAAACAACATGCAAACTAGAAAAGATATGCAAATTCCCTTTATGTGATTTCCAAATCGTCTAACCCCTTCTTGACTCCAGCATTAGCCTACTGCTTTTACTGCTCGTCCAAGTATGAAACATGTGTAGTTATTGTTATTACAACCACTGGCTTGGAAAATGTGAGGCTTCAAGTCACAAAACCACACGAGGATGATGAATTGTACAAGTTTGTGCTTTGTCATGTGAGTGAAGGGAAATAGCAAAACAAAGCATCTGGAAGAGAGGGTACAGTGAGACATCCATACATGCATTGAACAAGACTGAGGAAAACGCCATGAGCACATATGTCAAACTGACACACTTTTAGGTCATGGATTCAAATGCATATGCCACGGAGCTCACGGTGTCCCGAGGGAGAATGTGTAACTACTTTAAATCACATTACAATATGTCTGACACTTCAAAGTGGAAGAGGAGAAAGATGAGAGATCAGATTAGAGTTATTTTAACTTAATTTAATAACTTTGCTTAAATGTTTTTAGACTTGACTTCATTTCCAGACATATTTGTATAACGTGTGTAAAGTATGTAAAGTCTTGCCAGTGCCAAAGGGTACGTATTTTTCCATTGTCTGTACAAACAAAATTGTATTTCTTTGTTTCTTTTACAATCTTCATTTGCATGTAACTTAGCACAACATAATCCAGTCACTTTTAATTGGCTAAAACCAGCAAATAATTCCAAACTGAAGGTCAAAATCTTGCATTATCCAAATAGCTCTGTGTATTAGCAGGTGATTTGTTGAATAGAAAGAGCAGCTTTAGCTCGGTCTTTAGAGAACTCCTCCTTCATGGCTGGCTCATCCTCACCTCTTGTCTAATTACAAACTCTGTATCCAACCAGATGCAGCCCCCACTCATTAGCCACAGCCTGATCCTTTGTAATTAGCTGTAGCTTGTGCAGTGTATGCTAGGAGAATAAGTTAGGGCCAGATTTCATTGGGCCCTTAAGGCTAAATCCATACATGACAAACCTCTTTTGAATTGAACATGTTGTCGAATGGCTTTGCATGTTTTTATGTTGTTGTTTGGGGCACGTGCAGAGGACGGGGGGATTACAGATGGAGGATACAGAAGGGCTTCAGTGATGGGGGTTCTTCTCACACTTAAGAACCTTTGCAGTGTTGTCTCTAAAGCCGCCATATGGTACGCATGGTGGGCATTCAAAGTGAGTAATAATACAATATTGTTTTAACATATGATTCAATGCATAAATGATTCTTATAGATTAGTTCAGCTCTTCTTGGCTGAATTACACGCTGCAGGTCGGAAGGTAACCTTTTCATACGCCCCCCAAAACAGAAATTTGAATAAATATGTGAGATATGTTTTCAAACTGCATCCATAAAAAGTTCAAGATCTTACATTTTCGCAGTTGACTTATATGCTACAACATAAACAGCCTCTGCAATGTTTTTCATTTTCAAGGTGAACGCACCCTGACCCTGACTCCACTCAAAACCAGAACCAGCTGTTTTAAAGAAAATGCTAAGAATCATTTAGCATGTCTTCTTGAAATATGGCCTGAGAGTAAACTTCAATGGTTTCCACAAAATCGGTTTGCCAATGCTATCCGATAGGCAGTGATTGTTTTTTATTTCATTTGAACCTTTCATATAAGAAGGTGTATAGCAAATGAGTTACCGTGGTACTGGTACGAAGGCTTTAGTTACTGATGGCCAATTAAAATGGGAACCTTATGAATACAGTTCATTCCATTTCCTCAATCCTGTTCCAACTAGTCTTAAATCAGAAGAGTTTTGTAATGATATCTTCTGAACTGTATAATGATCCTGGAGAGCCCATTCGTTGATGTAATTGTGCACTTGTTTTGATTCTGATCTTAGGAAGGAAATGTAATTGCTATATCTGATTTTATTGCCATTTCGAGGAAGTATGCAATAATTCACTGCTAAAGGTCATGCTGTGGAGATGGATGTTAGCACTTGGGGATTGGTGTTTTTCTTTTGAGGTGATATTAGATAAAAAGTAAGAGTGACCTATAGTGAGGACACTGATGAATCCTTTTGTTCTCTGTTGTACACTTTTATAATTTGTTCATTAAGCTCTATTTTAAGCAACACTATTGTTCGGTTAGTTCTTTGACATTTAAAAAACAGCAGTGTGCCCAAGTCAGCAATTACTTTATTTCTTACTGAGTTCCGTTGACTTTTGTCATGGTATACAATGAGTTTATTTAGTCATAGTTAGCTCTTTAGTTGAACATATGTTTTGTTTTAGTTGTCGAGTACACAATGTGGCGGTATTATTTGGGGCTTGGTCATATAATGCAAGATATAAATGTGCCCGTATTGTAAATAATTATAGAACATCTGCAGCTTTTTACCATCTAAAAACATTGCAAAAATCAAAGGTAAACTGTCAAAGCCAGACTTAGAGAGACTTATCCATGCATTTGTCTCCAGTAGGTTAGACTATTGTAACGTCCTGCTCACTGCCCTCTCCAAACATGCATTAAGACAGCTGCAGTACATCCTGGTCCTGACTAGAACCAGGAAGTACTTCACACATGTGTCCTGTGCTCAGGTCTCTGGCTCCTGTGGCTCAGAGAATAGACTTTAAAGCAGCTCTGCTTGTGAACAAGTCTCTCCATGGACCAGCACCAAAGTACATCACCCACATGTTAGAGCCACATGAACCATCTCACACTCTGAGGACTTCAGGGACCGACCTCCTGTTGGTGCCCAGAGTCAGGACTAAACATGGGGAATTAGCGTTTCAGTTTTATGCAGCTAAAACCTGGAACAGTCCTGAAGATATGAGACAGGCCTCTACTTTTAACAAAGTTTAAATCCAGGCTCAAAACGGTTGTGTTTAGCTGTGCATATGACTAAAGGCTATGACTATTCTGCACTCTTCTCTTTTAATGTTCCTTTTATGATTATTATTTGTGATTATTTATGTGTTGTACAAATAAATTCGCCTTGCATAGAATTTAATGTTGTTTTGATTGTAGATTTGTGTCTCTTTTCTACCTGGCAACATGAATCTCCGGGTCTCTGGCTGCTCTTGATCCAAAAGTAGCTGCTTTTATTTAAATTTCAACTTCTTCTGGGATTGGGGAAAAACCTTCACACTGAGATATTGATATAAATATATATTTTGAACTGAGACAATGAGATTTTATTTGGGCTTTAGGTGGAAGAAGATGTACTTGACTTTTGGTGTGGTCCTCTGGTCACTTGTTTTCTATGGATATAAGAAACCTCAAATACTTGCGCTGTTAACTCCACTTCTTGTATCATAAAAGACCATATACTCGCGGCTAGCCCATCCTTCTTACAGTTGTGATTGTCGGACATGCCGTGTGATGCATCTAAATTACTGTCAGTTCGGGTGGGCTCTTCCTGTCATGGGGGTGTCCGTGCATCATCAACGTGGGACCCATGAGTGACACATCACCCTCCTCTCCAGCAGATCCCTCCGAGTGTGATCCGATTGTCCACGGTGGGGTGAGTGGATGAGCCGGGTCCCTCCTGCCTGGACGCCCTCCCCTCACGGCCCTGGAGCAGCGTGGTGCCCCTGGTCTGCCTGTGGGGGGCGAGGGGCCTGTGATCAATAGGGATTTGGTGTGTTTGATTGTCTGTGGTATTCAACATGTTACTCTTGTGTTTGTGAGCCTGGTTAAGTGAGGGATGAGGACGGAGATGGGGGGAAGGGGAGATGTAGTCGGATGGTGCCGGGAAATATTCGATAATAATGAATCAGATTCAATTTTTGCTTTGGAGGCCAAGGACAAATCGGTTGGAGTGGGAACTGAACTGTCAGCTTTTAGGTTGGTGGGTGAGTGCTCCATCAACTGAGGCACTGCCACCCAAGAAGATGGGGGCAGTGGCAATGCAGTGCCCCGGGACCCTCCAAATCTTAAGCCAGGATGTTAGCTGGAGTGCTATAGGTGGAGGATTAGCCTTTATTATGGATTTTTGAATAGTGCGGGAAACCTGAGGCCACAGAGGTATAACCTGCTCACAAAAACAACCCAGAAGTTTAGTTTCAGACTAGTTCTTTAAAGATAACAATGCAGTACTCTTGTTGTTTAGTTTTTGAATGGTTTTGCAGCGCTACAAAATCAGTTCTCGCTCTTTTCTTGCATCCTCAGTATTCACTATGATGAGTTTCTATGCAGTGAGTGAGTTTTGCCATGACAATAAAGCTAAAAACAGCATCCAAACAGCACACTTCCTGATTCACAATGAAGCACTTTATAGTTAGATGTAAGCAGCACACGGCGGTCTCATTTTGATCCTTACAGCTGCTTTCTTCATATATCTGTAATACAACAAAACAAATTGAGCAAATACATGAAAAAGTCTCATACCAGAGCTGCGTGAGTGTTTTGGAGTGGGCCTCTTTCTTGCGGTGGGGGGCCCAGGGGAGCAGACAATGCAGAGAGGCTTTCTTTTACCCCATCGATCCCCAACATGTCAATTAGACGCACTGGTATAAATGTGTCGTGAAGCAGGGCGAGCCTGGTATGGGCCGGTCCCATGTAAACGACACCGTCTCATCGGACTGGGTGACACTGGAGCTGGATCACTTCTGAGGACCTCCTGCCATTGAGTTGTTCCGCTGCACAGATTGTTTTTCAGTTTGACCCCAGCTTTCGCTCCACAGGCATAAGAGGTGAATAACCCCCGGATACTCCCTTTGGTTTGTCCCAGGCTGCAAGTCTGTAAATATGAATGTTCAACTGCAACACTACATTAACTGCAACTAATTAAAGGGTCTGTACACAATTTTGTTTTTGAGCTAAATTTGAACACAGATGAATTGTATCAGAGGCTCTTGAGGTCAAAATAAGTCAGCTGCGTGCTGTCTGCATCTTATTAGAAATCATTTTTTGGTCCGATAATCAGGACGTGTGAGTTAGCATGCTAGATGTTGTAAGTGTTACCACCTTAGTAAAGATTATAAACTTACCGCAATGAATAATTAAGATGCTCAGAAAGCATAAAGTGAGTGAGGAATAACTGAACTACTTCTGTTTTTCACATTTAAAAACAGCAAAAATCAGGTACAGCGCCTTCAGTCAATTTAATTTCAAGTTCAACAAAATCCTATATAGTAATCCAAAGTTCTTTTATGACACCAAATAATTGAAGATATTTTAGGATTGATGAAAACAACAAAATAAAGTTTTAAAAGCATTATTGGATGTTAGAAAGAGTGATGCTGTTTGTGGTAATACAGGCCTTTTCTCCAGAGGACCTCGGTTTTATTGACCATTTGGGAGAAAAACAGCGTGTAATCGATGCATGGAGTGTTTCTTATCTCGCTTCTTGTAGATTTTCTCTACCCAAACTAATTGAAGGTCAAAAACAAATAAAATACTTTATATCAACATCTTTATAGAAACTACTTTTCAACCCATGTTTTATAGATCTATGTTCCCTCATTATGACAATAGCAGCCCTGTTTGCTGACATCATTGTCCTCATACACAAAGACACATATATAGATACAAATAGTCTTTTGAAGAGCTCTATGCGACTATAAAATTGACCACGTCCAAACAAGCCCTCCATTACAGAGACAGATTGGGGGTGATGCTCTGGAATATAATGACAAGCAGAAGTGTGTGACCCCTGACTGCAGGTGATAAACCGATACTGGTCCTGTCTTTGGTCCTCCTCAATCACCCATAGTGCCCCTCTCTCTCCCCCCTTCCTCCTCTTCTAGTTTCCTTAAACCCTTCATGCCTCCTTCCCTGGAGCCGCCACCCCAGTGTGAAGACCCCTCCCCTGTGCTAGCCCCCTCGCACTGATCAGTGGGATTTACTGTGCACTCGTCCACAGTCCTTTGCAGCTCACACACGCCCCTCTGGGTCGATCCAGGTCGAATTCAATTTGTAAGATATTACGTATTGATCCCTGTGCTCCATTCTGGACCCCCTCCACAGCCCCTCCCTCTTCGCAGGGGCTCATTGACCCGGGTGCATCATCATCATCATCAGAGCAGCAGCTATGTGGCAATCTGAGTAGCATGAAGGTGCGGCCCCAGGCTTTAAGTGCTGGCCCTCACTTATATCAGTTGGACAGGAACTCCCATATATGGCGCTTTATAGTGAGAACGCTGCTCTAATGATGCCTCCACAGAAAAAATTGTGTTCAAAAGCCCCGTGACAGGTTGGTCGATACACAGGAGCCCACTTTGTGAAAACATGTCAGCTTGAAATGTTTGCGCCGACTGGACAAAATAACAAAACATCTTAGTTTACACATATTCTTGTACAGTTTTCCAAGCTTTAGGAAATACATTTTTTTTTTTTTTTTAAACATTAACTTCATCTTTGCATGTTTTTAAAAATAGGTTCAGTAAAAACAACTGCTTCCACTTTTTTTGTTTAGTTCCTTTGTTAGACGTCTTAGATACTGACCATTACTGACCAGTGGCACCTGATTGCCTGATTTTAAAGGTACACTATGTAACTTTTTTGGTGGAGGGAGGGTCTGCCACATTCTTGTCTTCATGGAGATACTATTGCTTTAGCTGGAACGTTCCAAAGTATGGCATTAAACGACATTTATTCTCGCACAGGTGTTTTTAGTGCTTGAAAAACGTGCATTCTTACTGTGAGATAGATGAGGCAAAAGTATCCAAATGACAACAAGACAAATAAGCGGCGTGCCCTCCTCCAGAAAAAAAAAAAATGACATAGTGCACCTTTAAATGTCTTCACTTGAAACACATCCTCTTGCTGTTGCTTTTTATCCATTCCCCAGATCAGCTCACGCTAACCCTCTCCCACACATTTACATAGAATTTTGAGTGATAAACAGACCCCCCATAGTGTTCCAATAACCATCACTTTTAGCCATTTAGCTTAGCCAACAGGCCTTAAATCTTTCAGATCAATAGCTGCTCCCCAGCCGCTTCATCAAACCCACAAGTAAATAATTCAAATGAGATAGTTAAGCCCCTTGGAGTATAAATTGTGCGGGAAAAAAAATCTCATTGTGATTTGGAGGTGCGATTTACGGGCATAACACGCACAGTGGTGAACAGGGGGCAACGGGAAATCGAGGGTGTACATAAATTTACAGGTTAAAATCAATGGCTGGCTTTGACTGTATAAATTGAGATCTGAAAGGCTTTTATGACGTTCATATTACATTAGCATCAAATATTCAAGAGGCTGCAGATCACTTTCCCATTAGGCAGATCAGCGTGTTGCACCACCATCAAAACACTGCAACAAACACATGACGCCTGGGCATATAGGCATTTTATCACTCACCTGTAAATTTGTCCACTGTGTTTGACCCATACTTTAATGCTTGTAGAGCAACCTGGAGCAGTTCAATGGACTCATCTCCAGAGCATGCATAATTTTAGGTCAGGAGTACCAAGCTCAAGCTGACGGATTGGCCTATATTGTATTGTGCATGTTTTAGGTTGATGGAGGACCCAACCTAAACCTAAAACATACAATTATTCAGGGGCAGTAGTCCTTTAGTTGCTTATTAATCAGTCAAAAGTGTTAGTTTTAGTAATTATTTTAATTCCAATTTTAGAACTTATATGGGACAACAGCAGCAACAGCAAGGTATGTAGTAAACAATTGGAAATACATTTTTTGCATTTATTTTATATAAATACACAGTTTCAGTATTTATTTATTTGTAGAAATGTATGTTTTTGCATGAAATCCTGTGCAGTTGTATCTTGTGGATGCTGTAGTGGTCATATACATGGTCAGATTATAGACATACTTCATCGTGTACGTTTTTACCACGCTCCCTTATTAGTTGATCAAACAATCGTCATGGAAACCAATATTATTTTGTTGTCTATAGTCCAGACTGATTCATATTTCACTGCAGTATAAAGCTGGGTTCAATCCGTATGTTTGCTCATGTTCTTGCCTTTTAACAAAACATCTTTGGGAACAACATTTTCTATTGATGTGTTTACTTGTACTTGTTAATTTGTATTTATTTATTATTATTATTATTATTTTTTTTCACTTAGAACCTGTATTTTGTTACTTTGTTATTATTTATATTTTTATTACTTTTTTTTTTTTTTGCTTTGTTGTTTTAATGTTATTACTTTATGTTTTATGTGCCACCCACTAACAGGTCCTACTGAGATCAACCGTGCTGTTGCCTTCACCTGTCAGTGGTCATAATGTTTTGCTTTATCCACGCATGACGTTTGTGAAAGTGCTTAATGTGCAGAAGCCGTAAGTGAAAACCTCACACTCTGAAGGCATAACACGGGAACCGAGTGACTGAAAACCACCCGGCCGAGGTCTTGCATGGCTGCCACAGATAAGAGAAATAAGGTCACATGCTAACAGGGGAGAAAGAGCGACGCCAAGGTGAGCAATGGCCATGACATTTCACAAACTGGGCTAATTCCCCAGAAAATGTACAGAAAGGGCACATTGCACATTATTGCATCACAACGCCATCATGTTCATAGCAGCTCACAGTCATTGGTGTTTCAAAGCAGCTTTTTTCTATGTGGACAATCATATGTTTTGTTAAAGAAACGCAAACCTCCATAAGAAAGATACAAGATACAAGACTCAAGGCTCAGTTGACTCCACTTCATGCTGTGAATCACAAATATAAAGTGCAGACCATGGATCTATAATAAGAACTGGATAAGACGCTCTCCCTTTGTCCCGAGGTGAGGTACTGGGGTGAGGTACTGCACATCCCAGGAGCTTGGGCCCAGAAACAATTCTCCCATAGAGCGCAATGCACTTTTGGGGAATTCAAACTGCTTATATTCAGCTGAGAGGGCATCCACAGCTTTCACAAAGGTTGGGTTTTGCAGGGATTCTCTAGTTTCACAACATGAACATCTAAAAATATTAAATCCTCAAAGCGCTTAAAGGTTAGCCTTGTAAGATTTAGCCTGTGCCCGCGCTAGCTCCGCTCCGATACTGACGTCACTAGCCCACAATGATGAAGTAATGCGGAACAGAACATTATTTTTGGGCCCATGCACCAAAGAGCATTGAAAAAAATATGAAACCATCTTGAGTTCAAAAAACAGTGACAGGGCTCATGTTCTAAAGGGCATTCTGTTTAAATCAGTTAAGCGAAGTTGTCACTGTCGCATCAATAAATACGATTCATAGTGGCTTAACTTTACAAAATACAAAATTAAAATCATTTCTTTTTGATCCACAACTTTTACAGGTAAACAATAAAACCTTTTCAAGTGTGTTCCCTACAATAACACTGACAGAGGTTCACCTGTTTGACACTGATTGTGTCCCCAAAATGCAGTGGGCTAAATTGAATAAACAACAGAATGTCCTGGAATTATGTTTGTATGTTTTTACCGTGCTGAGCTTTGGCTCACAGTTTTGGCATTGTCCAAATACAAAAAAGTTACACGCTTGTTTTTGACCTTTTGATAATAGCTTTGTTGATTTGGAAAAATTATGGTCAACCAAAATATTAACTGCAGTTTTGTTTGGTTCGGGGTTCATTATAGATTAAATAACAGTTTCTTAACCAGTAACATGAAAACATTACATTACATTATCAACATTCTTACTCACAATCCTACAATTAAAAAGGTTAACAAAATATATACAGTATAGTCTATGGCCCAAACTGGTGTAAAGTGTCCATTAAAGATTCATAATGGTAATGAACAACCACCCGATGAACTATTTATAACTCATAAACACTGGGCTCATTGTTCTGGGGTAAAAGCTCATTGAAGTCACAAGCAAAGAGTAGGACACCATCTCCTCTCCTCTGCCCCCTATCTGTATCTGTATGACTATTGTGTTCAAGTAGCAGGCGGCACACAGTCATCAGGGTCTGTCTTTGGGATGTCCTGAGTGTGAGGCGGTGTGGGATTCCCTTTGTTGACCCTGTGCTTCCTGTCCCGTAGAGGAAGCAGGAAACGTGAGCTGGCTGTGACTCAGAGGGTAGAATGGAAACACAAGTCTGCCTTTTTAAAATCTATGTGACTATGTAACAGTGTGTGTATAAATCACATTACTGTCTGGAGTTATTTTGTGTACAAAGAGCAGGGCCTTTGTGAGCAATAGCCAGAGGAACCTGAGCGAGCCAGTCTATTCAATCCAAGATCTTTGACAATAGAACAAATGTTCAGTTTGGCATCAGAAAGAAAACAGATATGAGTCATGTCATAATAACAAGACAGTTTAGTCTTAATGTTTCTCTTTAACTGAAAGATGAAAATGAGCATGTTCTTCTGTTCTCCATCACTTCACTGGTCCAACAGAAGCAGCCCTTTGATGCTCAATAATTACCTGAGTATTTCTTGCTGTAAATGCATTACATGTTGAAAACCAAAATACAAAATCTAAGTTAACATGAGCTAGACATCAGGGGGAAGTTTCCTCATAACTGCATTAACCTGAAGTGAGCAGTTTTCAAGGCTACAGAATGTTTAAATGTCTCCAACTCATTTAAAACACAATGAATAAACTGTGTACCAGTATCACAGGGCACAACCCACAGCTGCTGGCCGCCATCTCAACATAATTCTTCCTTATTCATTTGAAATATTATTACTTCCTCCAAGCGGTCATTTGTGGCGCTGTTGTAAGAATCCTTTCTCACTTTGCCGTCAGCTCCTGTAATTTTCTGCTTACTTAGCCTTCATTAGAAGCAAGACTAATTTACTTAATGCCACTGGTGAAATTGAGAGTCAAAATAGAGTTAAAGTTCAGACTTTGTCAATGCCGTCCAACCACATCTATTATTACCTTGAGTCCATTTCATGTTCACGTTTAAAAAGACTCAAACTGACACAAAATAAAGTCCACGACCAAGAGTTCACTGAAGAGAACACAGTTGTTTTTTTCATGCATGAATGTGGCATCACCCAGGCTCATCCAGCTCTGTCCTTGCTTCAGCACTTTATTTGCTTTGCTCTTTATAAAGCACTGCTTTTGTGATTGATGACTAACTTGTGTTTTTCTTTCTTTCTCGTCTCTGTGAAGTGCTCTTCCTTCCTCCCTCCTGAGCTCACATGTGTTTGAGTGCTGGGCTCAGGTCTGGACTACATCAAACGCTCTCCACACGCTGCAGGCGGAAGAGCCACAGGAACCAGGAGGCTCTGGTCCTCTGCTCTGCTGTCTGTCAGCCAAACATGACCCTGAATTAGCAACACGAGCATCCACAGAGTAAGACTCACAATAAGACATTCTATTTTGAACATGTGACCATAAATACGGAAAATGTTTGATGAAACCAGTTGCTTTTTTAACTTAATGTGCTATTTCACTGTTAGATGTACATTAAATACAATTAAAAAAGGTGAAAAAATCCCATCTTAACATGTCTATGGGGTGCACAACACATTCTACATGAGGTAACAATAAATCCAAAACATTCACAAACACACATGAAGGTAACGTGGGTGAAGTGACTTGCCTGAGGACACAACAGCAGTATGCACTGATAGCAGCAGGGATTGAACCACTAACCTGCGGGTTAGTTGGAAATTAGTATCTTATATTTTTACATATTTCCTTAACATTATCTTTGCTTTTATTAGTAGTGCGTTTTCTGAAGAGGAGGTTATCTGGAGCTGATCTTTCCACCTGACCTGTGTATAATTAAAATGCATGACAATGAAAGCATATTCTTATTGTGTGGTTTCCCCCTGCAGCTTTTTGACATTTTACAGAGCCGTCTATTTGACACAAGGCTGAATGAGAAAACAGAAAAGGTAGGGTTTGATTTCTGTATAGGTCTAAACCACAGCAAGTATGTCAGCCTCTTCTGTGAACTCAAACGTGCTGATGAGACATATTACAACTGTACTTATAGAGATCCCACTGAGCAGATGCAATGCAAAACCAGTTGCTTAAAAAAATATATAAATAGAGAGAGATATCGACAAATCCGTTTGATGAATAATGTTAACGTTAAATTAGTTCATCGTTAAGTTAGTAGTGGGTGGCTGTCTTTTATCTTCAGTTTGTGCATTCTGGACAACTGTTAGTCACAGATGACTTCACCCACCTGGGGCAATTTCACCTATTCACCTTTAGATGCTTTAGGTGATGGAAAGAAGAGGAGACGTAACCCACTTCAGCTGTACATAACATAATGGGCTCAATTAGTCAAACCGTTTCCAGACCTACTCACTCCCTCAGTGACTATGAAATATCACAAACTTTTTCAGATATGTGTTATGAGTTCAAGGTCCAATGCATCAGTCACACCAAATCAGATTTTTTTCCCCCAATAATCTTAAATGTAAAATTTCATACATTATTCTTTCCAATTATTTTGAGCTCCATTAGTCTGAAGATACATTTGAAGCTTATATTTGTGACATAACAACTTGCGAAAACAAGCGGCTGGCAGGACTATTCCTCCAAGCCGTCTATCAGCTGACACGGAATCTGTTGTGGAAACATATTGCCCTTGAATGCACCATACTGTTCAGAATATTGTTTGTAACATGGTAAATATAAATGAAAAATCCATATTAGGGTTTGGCTTATAATGGAGACCATAGAAAACCATAACAATCCAACCACTGAACAAACTAAAGTATCCATTTCTAGACTGCAATCCCAACAAAGCAATTTATCTTCTCTATAAAAGCATCAAGCTAAAATCCCCTGTTTTGAATGAATTTGAGTCCATGAAAACTCCAAAAACTCCCACTCCGAACTTTGAGTGGATCCATAGAAACAGAGGAGAAATAGATGGGCGCTGTCAGATGTCAGCTGGTGTGAGGCCGGTCTGGTGCTATTGATCCCTGTGATTGATCTAAGGCCCTGTCCATCTGCCTGAATCAGATCTTAATGCCACAGAGTGCACAGACAGAGATGAGGCAGGGGGGCGAGCTCCGAGCCCAAACCCAAGACAAACAGATAAGATTTAGGCTGCAGTGGCGGGAACAAACGGGAGTCTGAAAGGGGAGGGTCCGTCTGGTCTCTACAGGCCAGCTGCTATGATAACCAACCTGCACCACATATAGCCCTTTTGTCCAACATGAAGCCAAGCAACCTGATAGCACCAATTAATAAATGAACAATTCTGCTCATTGTCCCATTTGAGCTTTCTTTACACAGGCACAATAGATCCTCAGAGGGGCCCAAAGAGCTCCTCATGTCCCTCAAGTACTACACACCACCAGGGACTGTAGCCACTTCATGTGCACATGGTGCAGAATGTGCAGTGATATGCACAGGATGTCTGAGCAGTGTTCACTGTTTGCACATCAAAAAGTCATTCAGATACAATTGTATATTTGGAATAAATTAATAAGTAAAATACTCTCCATAACTATACTAGAAGTCCATCCATCCATTTTCTTCCGCTTATCCGGGGCCGGGTCGCGGGGGCAGCAGTCTATACTAGAAGTATACTTGGAAATAGTGACACATTCAAAACTACTATTTATGCAACCAGTAATAACACAAACCACAAAACATTCATTATTACTTGGTGGTGTTACAAAAGTAATGCTCTGCAGTGGGTGTTACATTGGAGAAAGGAAAAAGTCACTCTATAAGAGACTGTACCGTCAAGAGTAGCGCAGGGCTCCAATCTGCTACATCTCCATCTCAAAGCCACTAACCACTGTGAAGATAGTGAGGTACTGATCTTAGTTAAAGAAAATGTTTTTCTTAGGAAAGACAATTCATGTTTGAACAGGAATGGGAGGCTTTGACATCATTTATCTCCTTTTTATAAGTCCATCCTCAGACCTAAACAAAACAAGGAAAACAGTAGCGTTAGCCAGTATGCTAATAGGTGTAAGAGCAGTCATTGGAGGCCTGAACGATTATGCAAAATATGAACAAACAGAAACTGTAGGGGTGTTAGTTTCATTAAAGTTAGCTCCTCCCTTCAGACAGATATAAGGCAGTGGTCAGCAGTAATCTGACAGAACTGATGAGTTGTGAAACATCGTCACACAAAATCTTTTTGTCCAGTTGAAGGAATTGAATTTCTCTTTTGCTATTATTACATACAGATAAAAAAAAATAATAATAATTTTGTAAAGAAAAAAAGAAACTAAGGGATACTTGATTGTATGATGATATGTCATGTAAGATGATATACCCAGCAAAAAAACAAAAATACAATGTAGCAGCAAAAATAACCCAAATATGGCCTTAGAAGGGTTAAAATGTCTATTACTACAGCAACACATAAGTGTCAGATTAAACACACTTTTTATTTACATACTAATAATACTAATATAATAAGAATGGTTATATATGTATGTAAAACTTTCAAACCATATGGATCCATGCCATACACAAAATATATTTATTAAACTAAAAAGTTTTGCTAAAAACACACTAAGAACAAATATTGTAAGGTTTAAAAAAGTACATTTATATGAACTATTATCATCCAAGTAGGTGTACACAGTCCTGCAAACTGCCACTCGCTCAAATACAGACGCATAGTGATATGCAGTAGCTGTCAGTGTAATGCTCGGAGTGGGATTTGTGAATAGTGTTTGGGAGGGACGGCACTTCTCAGTGTCTTTGGCAGTTATTTAGAGCGGGCCTAATAAGTAGTGTGGGTGGTGAATGAGGAACTATTAGCTCAATAGATGAATGGAGGAGAGCAGAGAGGCGCTGGCTGACTTTTGCAAGGGCCGATTTCTATTCAGGCAGCTGCAAAAAGGAACACCTGCCCAGACAGGGAGGTGCTACAGGAGGGGGCGTGGTCAGTGAAGAGGTGAAGCCTGGAAAATGAAGACAGTGCAAAAAATATATATATTAAACTATTTTTTTGACAACATTTTAACAGAAACCATAAGCAAAGGAACAAATATAGCGAATGTCTTGAATGACTTTAACTGGTGCAATCCTGGGTTTAAGGGAATGGGGGTTGCATCAGTTAAAAAGAGCAGAAATGTATATTAACATTTTTTATTTCAATCTTTAAGAACATAATATATATGTTCATAGATCTGAATAAGTATGCTGCAGATATGACAACCAAACACTGAGCACACATGTGTAAAACAGCTTATATAACTTTTCGGGAGGAGGGTCTGCAATCTGATTATTGCATGCTTAGCCAAAGAATGTTCCACAGTATGGCTTTACATCTCCATTAAGAGAAGGTGTTGACAGCTCCAGGTCAAGTTATGGGACATATCTGTTGAAAGGCGACCACTCACAGTAAGAATGTATGATTTTCAAACTATTTTGATCAATGAAAATCCCTTTAATTAATGTAGATAACATCCCCATGGCAACAAGCAGGTGGTAGACCCCAACCAGAAATGTTACATAATGGACCTTTAATGCACTGAATGAACTAACAACAGAAAAAGAACTTAAAAACCAAACAACAATAACACAGAGAAATGGAAATAGAAGGTTGACATAATTTCAAACACACCTTTTTTGGGTGATCGTTGCTGTTCCAGACAAAAAGCTGCAGCAGGATGCTTTGTGGGTGCTGAGTGGTGCTGTCATTGAGGTGATGTATGGTGGGGCAGATGCATTTGGAGAGGGGGTGGGGGTGGAGGTGGGGGTTGACTGAGGTAAGAGTTGGGCTGGCAGGCGGGGCACATGCCTGGATGAGAAACTACAGAGACAAGAGGAGATGATGATTATCACAAAAGAGAATGGCATGAGTGCTCTCCACCCGACTCATGGGCCAATAGACACACAGCCTGAGGGACGAGTGGGTGTAAAGGGGGAGGCACGAGGTGGGACAGGGCGGGACACAGAGCAGGTGTGCGGGGCGTAGGCTGACTGCCAGGAAGAAGGGAAGAGAACAGAAAGACTTACTGTTTGAGGAAAAGTTAAATACTATAATTAAGAATCAGTTAATAATTAAGGTCATATTTTATGGACAAAACCTGTCAAACTAAATAAATGAGATGAGTTTTTTTTTTACAAGAACATAAAAAGGTTCCACAATATGGTATTTATTACATTACTGATGTTTTTTTTTTTTTTTTTTTGTGAACAGGCTCAACTTTCCACACATGGCTTGTAACGTGGCCTGCTGGTGTCACTTGTCTGCTTAACTTCATGGAGCTAATCTAATGCCATACTGTGGAACATTTCACTCAAAGCAATAACATCCCCATGGAAACAAGTAGGTGGCAGACCTTCCACCAGAAATTGTACATAGTGCACCATTAACCTTCAAAGTGATGTGATTGATCACTGTGTGCATCTTTTGTTCAAATTGAATTAAGGTAATAAGTCAAAACATGTTCACTGGTCAATTTTTTGCAGTGCTGTAAACAGAAAACTCATTATTTACTGTCTAATCTAGGACTGTCCTTTCTTCATAAAGAGTCTATTATTCTAAATCATGTTGCTGTGAAATGTAGTGCTGCTCCTTTTGGCTACTAGAAGTACTGCAGCCCAAATCTCATGGTGTTTTGCACTGCTCAGTTTTACCTCGTGTCGTGTGGTGCTTCAGTCTGTCCCCTGACTGAGGTAAACTCAGGACATAATCAGTTAATTGCAGGGCCAACACACACTCGACAAACACAGCACTCAGCACTTGCACTCAGTCCCAGGACAATTCAGGGCTAGAATAGGACATACAGTAGAGCCCACACACAAGTTACTCTGGTCAAAGACAACATTGCATATGTGGACTTTTACAGCAAAAGGATAAATGATACTTACTGATAATAACAACTATGGATCATTATTTATATTCTGGTGCATGTAGCAGAAATTGTGTTTCTTTGTGAGTTAATTTTAACAGGTGTAAAACAAGATATTGATCTAATATGTGTGAATCCATAGATATCTGTCATTCACGTATGGCACATATAGTTGTGCCAAAGGTTAGGTTTGTTTTCTGTCTCTTGTGATGGCAAGATCTTTGACATTATATTCAGGTTTAGAACTTAAGTTTTCAGTTTCACTTCAGAGTGAATTCTATATAGGAATTTGCATTCAGATTTGTAGTTCTGAAAACATGTCATTTATTCCTCATCTATTGATTAAAACTGACCTTGCTTTATCTATTCTCGTCTCCTTCACTCAAACTTTGTTGTGTAGTCAATGGCAATAAAAAAAGACCAATATTGTTCAGAGACGTCATGGCTGTAAGCAATGCACAGCAGCGTTGAGTTCAAAGGTCATAAAGGGAATAGGGGAGAGGTTTGTGGGGAAGCTAGGAGCTAGCACAGTCATTAGTGTCTGTGCGTAGCTCAATAAGTTCTCCCTGCTCTGAAGCCCGAGTGCCTGGCAGCATTCGTCTGTTTTGTTAAATGTCAATAAGAAGCAGCAGTGTATCACCAGAATCACAAGATCAATGGAGAAGAGAGCTGAGCGTAACCAGATCAGACTGACCCTTTTCTGACCCACCATCACACAGGACACGCACACATGCACTCTCTAAGTCACCTGTCCCTCTCCCACCCACTGCTTTAAGGTCCCTAACAACCTACAACATCTGAACATACTGTCCACTTGGGTTTATCCACTCTGTTACTATATCATACACCTTATTGCCCAGATTTAATCCAATTATGGAGAATAATATTATAGCGCATGCCCCAGTAATATCCAATGTGTGTTTGAGTGATAATTCAATACCAATTCTTCCGAGATGTCTTTCCAACTGGATATTTGCTGTGTAAAATATTCCAGAGTGCCCCATGCAGACCATGCAGAGTTGGTAGTTTCCACTCCCTTGTTCTATTTGTGTACTTCCCTAAACTAAAAATGACAATGGCTTCCCTGCACTTCTTCAAAAGCTTTGAAAAAGCAAATAATTGGCTTGTGACTGAGCATTGCAACATAATGAGCTGAAACCTCAGCAGAGTTGGAGAGAGAGTGCCTGTGTACACAATGAGCTGTGTGCCTTGTCAGCTGCTGCTGCTTCTGGTAAAGTGCTCGGCTGTGGGAGTGCAGGGACATTTCTAGCTAAGGGAAGTGGTGGGTTTTGTGGTCTCATTTTAGCCCAGCGTGTTGAGAAATGGCCAAATGTTGCTTTCATTTTGAGCCGAAAGGCTAGCAATTACAGCGCGTACTATCACGTGAGCGAGATGCATGGCCTTTTACTGCACCGCCGAGGCCCTCCAAGGTTGATATGCCAAGAATGAAAAATAAAGAGTGCACCCCTCCCCCCCGTCCCTCCCTGCACACAAATAAACAGACATGTACACACATGCGGTGTATGTGCCCAAACGGCTTTAGCTCCATATGTGCTCGCACATCCTCTTTGCATTCATCAGCCTCACACTATAATGAATACCTCACAGTGCAATGAATGGATTCACAATAACACTGTTCCCAGGCTAACATGAACCTGGCCCCTAATGCTCTTATTGTTCTCTCTGTATTTGCTCCATTGAAATATAAATCAATATCACAGACAATAGATGACCTGCAGCATCAGATGAAAACAGCCCACACTCATTTAATTGGTGGCGAGTTGTCATTAATCTACTGCATGTGTTTGCCTTGCATTGCCTTCTTACTTTGTTTCAAACACATACACACTCGCTCAGCTCCCTTCTTACTGCACACACACATCTGGACGATAGACAACAGACGCATCTTTTCCTGTTCAAGGAGGACATTGATGAATTGCTGCGAGGTGAGCCGTAGAAGCACAATTAAGATTCCATCAGGATAAAGCTAAAGGTAAATTATTTACATTAACAAGCAGAGCCGACTCACCCAAACCTCTCTCGACAAATGCTAAAATGCTGCTTGTTCTGAAGTGGTGGGAGAGGGCTTCCGTAAATTGTTTGTGCTTTTAATTAATGAGCCAGACAAATGTTTGTGTGCTTAAGAGAAGGGCTTACCCATGTCTAATTCAAACTGCAGCTATTTATTAGTCTTACATTACAACATAAGGTGAACACTATATTACCACACAAGTTTTTTTTTTTTTATTATTATTAGCATGCTATTTGCTATGTACAAGAACATGACTCTGACAATGCATTATGTGGTGTGTCATTTGAACATCTTCTCATTGCTGTTTCATGTTAGAACTATGCTGAAATGTGAGCATTGGAAAGGTGTTTGGACTTTAAAAATACAAAGGAGTACATCCTAAAATGGAGGGAACAGCCTTATGACATAAGCTGGTTTAGAAGGACATGTCAAAGATGATGTTTTATGTACTCTGGCTGGCTGAGTCCATATTCCACTTCAGATTAAGTTTAAAATCATTTTAAAATAACCACTTATTGTAATAAGCAAATGATTTATCTACAGACATATGATTCAACACTTATATTTGCTCAAAAACAGTGTCTGCTGTCCTTATCTGTGAGGCATTATTCACACACAGACAGTCCCACGTGACTCCTGACAACCACTGATGCCCTTGTCTTCAATCAATCACACGTCAGTCCTGAAGGCTAACCTCTGCATATACATTTTAAACACTCACTAGTGTGTGTGTTTGTATACTTTCACTGCAGCTTATCCTTTCTATGTATATGTGTGTGCGTGTGTATGCCCCCGTATATGCTTGACATGAAAAGTTTGGGCGTGAATGAGAGCCAGGCAGGGAGGGGGGTGGATGGAGAGGAAGGGAGTAGAGAGATAGTGTGTGGGTGGGATCCGTTTTGACAAAGTTCCCCATTTTTCAGAAATAATCACTTGTTCCCGTTACACACAGAGCGACGTGTGACTGGGGGGCTGCTGGGGAGACACAGCTTTAAAAAATACTCTTTCCCAATCTTTTCTTGGAACGGACTCTTCCCCGTACACAGCTTGTACTAAGTAAAGAATAAGAGTCTCGAGAGATGGATTCCCTTTAAATTTACTAAAAATATTGTCTTTTCCTAATCGACATGATCTGTACGACTGTATAGAACCTGACAAATTACCACTGAAAACGCAGATGCAATTTATTTTACTAGTTTTATAAATTCAAATCATGCTAACTTGTTATTTAGGTTTGTTTGTAGTAAGATAATTTACTATTAAAGGTGCACTATGTAACATTCCACAGTATGTCACATTTATTTTACTTACCACTTGCGTTCATGGAGATAGATAAGTCTATGTAGTGTCCATGTAATAGTGTAGAACATTCTCAACAAAGCATTAACATCACCATGGAGACAA
The DNA here is from genome assembly GCF_009829125.3 of Periophthalmus magnuspinnatus. NCBI lineage: Eukaryota > Metazoa > Chordata > Actinopteri > Gobiiformes > Gobiidae > Periophthalmus > Periophthalmus magnuspinnatus. Next base: position 9,010,669 of record NC_047129.1, on the reverse strand, counting down.
GCAGAAAAAATTACTATATTGCACCTTTAAGTGATGATAACTTTAATTATGAATCCTAATTTGGTTTTACAGTGTATGTCTTTTTGTTGCTCCTAACCCTTATCCTTGCGATTGCTAACGAGGGGGTGTGGTTGTCACTGGAGGCGTTGAGGCTAAATTACCATATTAATTAGCTCATCCTTTGACCGACAAACACAGAACTGAAATGTCACCACACTCGCATTGGCCATAGGAAACACAATTACTGGAAGTCATTATTGTTATAGCAATGCCCCGCGTTTTCTTGCTCCATTTCCTGCGCCCTGTCAGACCTCCTCCCACTCCCCATGAAGTCTCTCCTATACTCCCAGCTTACTCTGTCTGTCCTGACCCCTAGGAGCCCATTTGCAAACGCCTTATGGAAACATGTAGGATGGAGTTAGTCATACATTGGGACTATTTTTTCCACAGCGCTATCCTTCCACCATATAGTACATTTAGTAATTGTCAGATATGAAATTCACTTCCTGGTGATGTTATACAGAAACTATAAATTTGAACCATGTTTAACCACTGGGTAAAAACTGAAATAGGATATGTGTCCGGAACACTTTTTCCTAATTTCTAGCCATGTCAATTTCATTTCCTACGATTTTATTGGGTTTCAGTATGTCGTTAAACTTGCAAGAGTAGTATGGATAAAAATATAGAAGTGTAGTGTTGAGGACCTGTCTCTTTTAATCACACCAAGTTTTAATCTAACTGTTTAGCTTAGACTAACTTGTACAGATAATTCTGTTGATGCTGCATTCAATATAGGCCTTTTTGTACATATTGTAAAGCACGTACGTCTTATGTCTATGCCTACTGGCTCACATTCAACTGTTATTGTCCAGAACTGCTCTTGAATGAATGCACAATACAGTTACAAGAGACTTATATTTCACATATATCAATCTACGCATTCTCAATAGATGTAATACAAGTAAACAAGCTCAAATGTTGAGTCAATACTGGAGCCAAGACACAAAACACAGTCACAAGATGTTAACACTGAGTCCCCCCCCATCATCAGCCATGTCTACCGCGGTCCAGACAAGGATTAGCATTAAAGGTCTAATGGGATATGTTCAGATGTGTGTTTAAAGAGAGCGAGGGGGAGGGGAGCAGATTGAATTTTAAACCCTGCTTTTGGGTGTGGTTCCAGTGATGGACCAGGTCTGCAGTTTCTCCACGTCCGCTTTCATTGGACTGATTGAACAAGTCAGCCTCTTTTTGTTTATTGTCAATTTGCCGATGCTAGCTTGTTAGCTTTGACAGTGATGCCTGTTAAACATCATTGCACTGTTGTCTGCTAGCATCGCGTCGGTCCTGGGTACATTTAACTCCATAAACAACACATGACCTCTGGTGGATGCCATTCAAGCTGATCTCCACCATGTGTACTCCATATGTATATTTCTTTTGATCCTAGGCCCCACTGTACCTTTGCACCATCCCTCCCTTAAATCCTCTCTAAATCCTTTGTGCGTCTCCCCAGCAGCATGTGATGAATAAGATAAACCCAGGAACGCTGTATATTCTCCTGTAGCACACATCTGACTGTACGCTACCTCTTTGTGTGTTCTCCTATGCTCTCATCACTCTGACATCAAAGATACTGCCCAGATAGCAGTCCCCGCACCAGCGTGCTAGCCGCAGGTAACCTTGAAGCACTCTATACTCGTGCCTGTAGGTTGCATACGTGGAAAGGCGCATCAATTGGCGAGCGTGCGTCTCTGATCCCTTTGTATATGATGTGCAACCAATAGAATATTATATAAAGCTGATAATATATGACCCCGGGATACAAATAAATACTGTATGTAGGGTGAAACATATGCATATTTAATAAGTTAATCCTGTAATCTGAAGGCCTCCTAAAGACAACCAGAAAATCAATAACACAAATCAAAGTCTGTTTATATTATACAACTTCATAGAAATCATGGCAAACTTGGGGAATTTGAATTTTTGTATTTTCCTGTGTACTCATATTAAATAATAAATTATTTTTGCCCACGTAAAACTGCAGTGAGACTCATAGGATTGATAAAGTGAATATAGTAAAAGCCTGGACGACTGAGGGATTACACAGGTAAAGTGAATATAATGTAAATCTGTTAACTAAACTAACAAGTAGCACTGCATATACGTTACTATAGAAATACATAGGCTGCTCATTGTACACAATAGCTACAAATAGGTTACACGTGTGTTGTCAACCTCTTTTATTTATGCAAACACATAATGACAAATGCATGACAACTGTAAACTAATCTTGAGCTAACTAGTCAACACAAAAACAGACTTCATTATGTGGCAGCCTTATTACTTATTAGTTTATAGCGTGTTTATATTTAGCTCATAATAATATTCATTGACGTGCTACATAGACGTCGCTCTCTGTCGTGCATGCTATCATTACACCCCAATAATGACATGTTTTATTCATCACCATATGTGTCTGTATGTATGCAGTGGGGTTTAGTGGGATGTGCCTATGCCAGTTTTGCGCCAGAAGATGCTAGCCTTTTCAATCTAAAGAAGTGGGTCAACCCCGCTGTGAGTTGAGTGGTGTGAGTGGGATTGTGACAGGTCCACGGAGGAGGGGTGAGGTTAGCTGTGGTGTATGTATGCTGGCTGTGGAGGCTTAAGATGGAGCGTATAGGCTGTACTATGGTGGCATATAGGCCTCTCCGTGGGTGGACTGAGCAGTGGGCTAATCAGATGTGTTATGGGAGGAGGGTTAAAGCTAAGGGTGTGCTGGAGATGTGAGAAAATCAGACGGTGACCTTGATTTTTACTTTGATGCTGTGGACACCTATGAAGCCAGTGGAAGAGATGTTCTGTGCAGGTTTTAGCAGGTTTAAAAATGCTAGAACGTGAAAAAAAAATAACAAAAGAAGAATCCCAAAAGATGTATCGGCCATTGATTTGTCTTGACTAAAACGCTATTATGAATATGGTAAAGATTTGGCGCCCATAGGCAAGGGAAGGTGAGTTTATTTATATAGCACAATTCATACACAAAGTTATTAAAAAATCACAAATACAACAAATCAGAACAAAAATAATCACTGTAAAATTAACATTAAAAGAGAAAAGTGCAGTATCCAAACCTTTATATTCAAAAGATACAACACCAGTCAATCTGTAAGTTTTAGAATGACGGAAAACTGTCAAAGCGATCAACAATTTAAACAAAATATTACATCGATATCTCATATATCACACAGGCCTGAACTTAACTTAGAAACTATCAAGATTATCAACCAAAGTAATTAACCCTTCTAAATACTCAGATGACTACTTCTTCTATTTCTTCCTCTGTTAATATAATCGGGACAGATCTGACTCAGACCTAGTTAATGCCTTTGCTATTTTTATTAAACATATTGTCATTGATCTTTCTTTAAATTCCCCGAAAGACAAAATAGAATTCTCCATATTTAGTTAATTAACACCATTTTACACCTGCCTAAAACCTTTCCCGTATTAAAAGATGACAAGGTACTTCCATAGAATCCCATATACGATAATTACTAAGCAAATCTGATCCGCAGCTGTAAGCCGTCACTTTGATTGTGTTTGCGCAGTGGGGGTGTTCCTCCATTCTTCTCGTCTTTCCTCTCCAGCCTTAATAGACGATGCTGTTAGAAGTCTTCTCCCATGGGAACAAGAATGCGACAGATCCCACATTGTTTCATTGTTGTCTCTCCTTGTAAAAAGAAAGATGGAAAAAACTTCAACAATGGTGTGGGATGGGATTGGGGTAGTGGGTGCAAAAAGGAGAGGGAATTACAAAGATCACATATTCATCCAGCTTTGATGTGATGTGTTAAGAGAGGGTTTGGATTGTTTACACCAGAGTGCCACTATGGGGGAGAGAGAGAGAGTGAGGGGGCAGAAGAAAGCATGGAAAAGGGGGACATTGGAACGGGATATCTTCAGGGAGTAGAGACGGAGGAGGGACAGTGATGCAGAGCTGTCCTGGAGGGTTTGAGGCAGAGAGAGTGGGACCATGCAGTGAAGAGTGGGCCGTGTATTCACCGCAAGATGCTGTCTGCCTTCAGGGCTCGTACTAGAGGAGAATGTCCCAGTGTAAAGTCGGCTCTCTGGGTCTCCACCTCCAGAAGAACGCCGAGGAAACATCAGCACAAGCTCCGCCCGTTATGCTAAGCCCCGCCCACGCAGGAAGACAACAAAAGGTCAAGTATGAGTTGGCAAAGAGATAGGCTGAGGAAGAAGCGATGTTTTAAGAGAGCTATACTGACAAAAAATATGATAATGATGGGCAAAGTAGAGTGTCGGGGTCATACTGTCATTGTGTCCATGAGCCATAGACTTCACTCACATACTTGTGCAGTAACCATATGTATCTGGTTGTAATTGGAAGGCTGTATAAAACCCTGGAAATTACTGTGCAACTCTCTGTGGCAAACCCAAAATGAATAGGAAAAATCTCCCCAAAAATAAAAATTGGAAAAAAACACTAATAAAATGTGCAAATAACATTGTACACAAGATTTCAGAGTTAATAGCTATGGTTTCAATGTCCCAATTGTTCAGCTGTTCATCAGAAACATTATCTGTTTTGGTGGTTTGGGAAAGAATAATTTCAGTGTTTCCATTCTCCCATCTCGATCTAAAAACAAACCAATGCGACGCAGCGCCCCAGTCTCAACACCAAGCTAAACAAGCAGACTCCTAATGCCAAATTAGTGCTTATTAAATCCCAGACAGCGTTACAATTGTGCCGCACAGCACAGCCAAAATACAGAACTGTTTGTTGGTTCACTCACCCCCGCCTTCCCCTTATTCCCAATGCTTTCTTAACCTCCCCTGAATCAGCAAGGCCCTCTCTTGTCTCTCGCATCTCACTATTTATGAGAACGTTGTTTGTGTAGTGCAGGCACAAACCCAGGACATGACAGCCAGGAAACAAAACATGCAGATGTGACAGGAGTGAGAGAGAGGGCCGCTGGGGGCAGAGAGAAAGGGAGAACGTTGAGCACAGATAGTGAAATGCAGCAGATGAGTGGCAGGAGGGAGGCAGAGGAGGAGGATGTGAGGTTGTGTTAGTGCAGAGAGGGGACTGTGGGGGTGTGAGCTGTGGAGGTGGCCCATGTCCCCAAAGCTCTCCTGTTCCAAGGCTCTGTGTGTGTGTGTATAGATCTCTCTCTCTATGTATTTTTCTTTATATAAGTCTATGTCTCTATTATTCTCTGTCTCTATTCTGCGTTTGCCTTGTCTTATAGAGGGCTTAAATTTTGTTATAAGACCAAAGCAATTAAGATTTCTAGATGCTAACTTTCTACATGGCTACTTGGGTTTGCTTTTCTTTCTTGTTCTTGATTGTGATGGCTTCCAGTCGGGTGGGAACAAGTTGATATATTAATTAAATGATGCAAACCCTTGAACTTGCTGAATGATAATATAAAATATGCACATTAAAGGGCCGGTACCTGTTTAATTTTTTTCAAAAAGTTGGCATAAAGTTTTTTTTCCCTCCACAGTACAGATATATTGTTAGAGCAGTCAAAGTAAAACCATTGTCTGCAGTGTTGTTAGCATTACCATGACAGCAAAACTCCAGTCTGGCCTCAAAAAGTTCAGTTTTATGCTTATAAACTCATCATGGTTAAGAATTTCGATGGTAGGTGTTGGTTAAGAAAGTGAAGACTATGTTTGAACCCGCTGCAAAGTTTAAAATGCACTGATTGTGTTTTTTCCCGTTATTAAAAACATCTTTAACAATGCCGATCTGACATGCCCCCATCATTAAATACTGTTGTTCCATGATATCTCTAAGGGTGTTTTTCAAAGATGTTTTATCCCAAACCGAATCTATTCTCTTGTCTGCCTTTCGTTTTTCCATCTATATCTCCTCCCTCCTCTCCCCCTCTCTCCCTCCCTCTGTCCCTGTCACCTTGTCTCTGTACGTCTGTATGTGTGTCAGTGCAGACAGCAGAGACAGAGGCAGCTGGGCTCAGGAGGCTGTGGGGGCGACGCTCTCCCTCCTCTGTGATCTCCGGCTCTGCAGCGCTGCTCTAATCGTCTGCATAAGAACCAAAACAAAAGCTTCATTTAGTCCTCGCTGTATTCACGTGTTTCTCTCTTGTCAAACTCACTCTTTGTAAAGTAAGATGTCACTCTGTTGTCTGTGTCTTGTATTAACCTCATTTCTCCAGGCTATGCTACATGTTAAGAGTATGATGCGCGCGTGTGTTGGCATATTAGAGCCAGGATCCTTGTTCAAAGACTGCAATAAGTGGTACACGCTGTAACCAGGCTGCTGCTTCCCCTGGGTTCAAATCAATCACAGGTTTGTTCAAGTGAGTTTTATTGGGCCTAAAAGCAGTAGCCACAGGGTAACAGGAGAGATTCATCTTCACTCCCACAAACAATACATCTCTCAAAGAGCAGACTTAAAAGACTATGACAGGCTGCCATCCTCCGTGTCTCCCTGCATTAGTCCTTTGTGTCCGGCCCTGCACATCAGAGGAGCACAGATCACTGCTCCCGCTTCTCTTTGATGGGACAAGAGTGGTCCTTGAAGTAGCCCCTATCTGACCCCCCTGTGCCTCCTCCCCAGCTCTTGGTGCTTCCTGCCATCATAGTCCTTTTTATGGGACTGTCCTCGAGTGTGGATGGACCTGGTTCAACTTCAGCCCTCCCTGTATATTAAGATGTTTCATCCAAGACCCCGACACCTTTAAGTTTAAAATGTATGTTAGCACTGGACAGGACGTGATGTCACACAATTTGTATATATAAACATGGATGGATAATGAGATGTAAAGTGTGTGGGTGTCTTAAAAGGCGCTATATAAATCCAGTGCATTATTATTAAGAGAGTGAAAGTATGTCAGCATAGTGAAGAGGAGGAGATGAAGTGGCTGATGAACTTGCTGCTGCAGTGCTGATTGGACGACCTTAACTAACTGTTTATGACACAAGCTCATTCAGAAAACATTATCTTTATATCTATTTTTTATTTGCTGATGCAGAGAACAATGCATTTTAAAGCTATTTTAGTTAATTCACCAACAAGCAGGAGTCAGCCCAGCTTTGACATATTTCGAGGTGCAAATAAATTCCTCTTCATCTAGCCATCAAATGAAAATTAACAATGGAAAAAATCATTACTTCATTACTTTGTACAGTGCTGTGTACCCTCAGGCCACTACAGTGCAGCTCAGATTAAAGCCAGAAGAACAAACCAATATAAGTATGTGAGCGCACAAGGTTGGCAGTAAATCAGCTCCAAGGACACAATAACAGGCCTCTGAAAACACAGAAACACATACTGTGATCTTTTACTGCGGACAAATGAAAGACAGGAACTCGAGGACTGCTGGCGGGGAGGGGGCTTAGGGGGGGCTCTATACTGCTGCAGCGACGTGGTTTAAATCACCTTGACTGGATAAGCTCTAAAAGTGAACCAACTCCCTCAGTCCAGAGAGACGCAGAGTCCGGTAAACAGTTTGTGCCTCGCCCAGTGGAGCCGCAGGAGGGAGAGGAAGCGCCACGTCCTCCACTCCTCAACTTTGACCCCCGCCCTGATGAAATATGGCCCTGCCCTGTGGAGCAGACCTGTTTGAACTTGTGCCACTAATGGGCGGAATGAGTGTCTGGTAAGGTCTGTGTTGGGGACATAGGAGCTTTGGTATAAAGTTGTCGAGTGCAGTATAGAAAGTCCAGAGAGCTCAATAAAAGAGCCAAAAAAGTGTAAAAAGTAACAATAATAAGTCGAAGTAGAAAGTTTTAAGTGGCTGTACCCCTTTGATTGCTGTGTGTTTTCTGCATTTAATCACACAATGTTGTATGGTCAGAGAACTATGAAGAAAAGTAAACTAGTTATCTTGTTCATGTGTTTAAAATGGTCAATATTGTGAGACAGTAACAGTTTGCTGGATGTCCAAACCAGCTCTTCATTAAAAAAGTGCACTTTAATTAGTTACTCAAATACAGTAAATCAGTCTTGTTACTTCTGAAAACGACGAAAGAGTTTGGAATCATGAGGCCTGACACAAACCACTGGACAAACAATATGGGCAATTTTACTCAATTACAGCCAAAACTGTAAGTCAATACCTGATTTTGGAAAGAGTATTGCATCAAAAGACTCAAGCCCGACCATCACGAGGCATTGGCAAATGATCCGTGCACAATGCTTCAGTTTTCCACTCTATTTGTCAGCCAATTTCATATTAGGAAGCTTTTTGAAAAGACATGAGCTCCTTTGTGTTGTCTCTTCTCTTGACTTGATTTCGCTACTAACACCTGAAATAATTTTGATATGCAGCTCATCTACAAAGGTGCATTAGATATTTTCTCTATAATAACTGAAAAATCTAATAGGTCTATAATTTTGCATGCTGTTTTTATTGTCTGGGGTAATTTAGCATTATTAAAGAACTTAAAGAAGACAGCACAAATAGACCTGCTGTGTTCCCCTTTCCCACCTGACATTTTCTGCTGTTTTACATCACAAATAACATACGAATAAAAAAACAAAACAAAAAACAAATGGCCGCCTTTCTTGGACTGGTGACTACAAGTGCCGTTACCATAGCAACCAGTGAGTGTATGACAGAGGGCCAACACAAGGACACCAAAAGGGTTCTTCCACTTGAAAAAAAGCAATTTGACAGACTATTTTAGGAGCTTTAAGTAATTCTCACTCAGCAAAGAGTCATTATTTTTTTGTTCCGTTTATTTCCTGTCTTTTTTACCCCCTTGTCAAAATTAACCCTTTCTGGTCCAGGGGAACGGGTTGATGGGGGGCGCAATTGAGGGTGTTTTGTGTTTGAGGCTTCCGACAGTTGTTTGGCCATCTGGAGTCATTCGTACCTATTAGAGAGTCCTGCCTTTGCCCTTGTATGTCCCTGATAAGCACTGGTGTTTTACATGTATAGAAAGTGCAGCTCTGCACGATGCAAAAGAGCCAAAAAACAGATTCAGTTTCAATTTTTTATAGCCCAAAATCACTTGCCTGACCAGCCAGTTTCTTCTACATTCTGGTGCAGAAGGGTCTGGAAATGAACAACATCCTCCATCCTAAGTTTAGACGGTCCAACCACAATCGCTAATTTGTATCACGTATAACTTTTTTATCTGAGGTAAATACAAGTTTGGTGCTTTTTTTTTTCTTCTTTCCATCTTTGTAAAGTTTTGTCAAAGCATGTGGTAATAAAATCACAACAGCAGCCGCCACATAGGGTTGCTAAAATTGTTGAATAACTGTCCCAGAGCATCCCCAGTAGACCCTCCCTCTGGACCAGAAAAAAGTCCAAAAAGATACACATTGTTCAAAGCTTATGCCATTCATTCATTGTAAACTATAGTGATACTGCATAGGAATCAATTTTGTTTTAAAAAAAAAATAGCATATTCTTTTCACACAGACTGCTACATATCAGAAAGAGGCTTGAAGTAGAGTTTGGAAAATAACAAAGAGAGTGGGATGATTATTGCGTGATACGACCACATCAATTACTACCTGTTATGTATGTAAAAATCCTACATTTGTTCATTCACTCAGTGCATCTGCAGGCCTCCTTCTCCTGTAAACAATCTTCACACATGAATACATCTTGCGTATGAATCGATGTCACCTCTTTTATTTTTCCTTAATCACTCTCTCTCTCTCTCTCCTCCCTGTGAATTTGCATAATCAGAGCTGCGATCATTTCCACCATGGCATGGGTACTATTCATTCCAGCCTCCCTATGAATGAGCTACAGTAGTGTGTGTGTCTATGGGGAGCCAGGCAGAATAAATGAGCAAATCATACAGGGTTGACACTCTCTCTCTCTCTTCCTCCACTCCCTCCCTCCTTCTCTCTAGTGGCAATGTGATTTTACTGTCATTGGCTGCAGAAAGGTCAAAGCAAAGGCGCATTGAAATGGGGGAATAAATAGGCGTAGACTGCAGTGCATAGGGCCCTGCCAATGAAGTCCAAATCTATTCCCCTCACGCGTTCTGTTCTCTCCCATTACAGAGCTCATCAACAGCAGATCCACAGCAGCAGAAACAGCCCCCCACCCCCCATGTGTACAGTGTGCACCCCCACCCCTGTATAAAAACACCCAATTTGCACATCCCATGCACCATAAGGGACAATTTGTTTAAATTGTATAGGTGGAATCTGTAGATTTGTGTATACAATCAGATGTAGTTTATTCAAATGCAGAATAAGGTATCCAAATGCATGTAAACAAAATAAACCGGACTGACATAGTGGGAATCTATGAAGTTACAGGTATTTAACAGACAAAATGATTGATTTATATATGGAAAAACTAAATTATGAAGTGTCAGTATAACAGAAAAAGTGCAAAACTGACATCTGTAACTGTATGTTTTTGCCCTTTTTGCCTGCAGTGTTTAACCTTATGATAACAAGTCATTTCCAGCAAGCATGGAAATATTCAGATGCATTTTGAAGTCTCAATGCATCAGTTATTATCAAGCTTTCTTTTTTCTGAACCTAGTCAACTTTTAACACATGGGCTGATAAAAAGAGAACAAAAAGAGACAAAAACAAAAGGTAGAGTGTTGTTAGTTGTTGCATTTTAAGATTATAAAATTGAAATATTAATAAAGAGTCAGTTGGACTAATAATAGCGACGGTTCGAGTTGTGTATTTTAGGTACATTTTTATTTCACAATACATTTTATTATTAGGTATCTTTATATCTTTAATAACAACTCTTCACAACTGCTAAGTCATCTTCTAATGGTGAACAACTGCCACTTCATATATTGTTATTAAATGCTTCTACACTGCCCCCTCTCTCCCTCTTTCACTCACTCCCTCTCTCTCACCCCCACCCAGAGGCTCTGATCCCATTTCCTGTCCCAGGTCCAGACAGACAGTGGCCCTTCCTCAGCTCCTCTCTGTCCATGCTCAGCTAACACGACAGGCCGAGCAGATGATGATAAATGCAGAGGAGGAAAAGCAATTACTGGATCAGTTAGGTGTAGTGGGGAGCGCTCAGAGCACTCATTACCAGCAGACTCTGCAGTTTGGGACGCACAAACACATGCATAAGGTATACACAGGATCTACAGAGAGGCTGATGGCCGCGTGTCAAACGCTGAGATGCAAGGGACAAAGAGGATGTCAGTTTTGTTGTAGGGCAAATGTGAAATGATAATGATAGACGCGAGGACAGGGGGAGACAGTCCAGGTGCATTAAGATCGCTATTGATCCAGTGTATTGACTTCTCTATTTTTGTATCTATAATTGGGTAATGGTGTTTGTAAAGTGCTTTCTTCCACACCACATATGTCCTGACCGTAATGAGCAAAAGTACCACATATTTTTATTTATGCTATGCCCCTAAAACTTTATCCAATACAGTATTTCATAATAACAACATTCAGTGCAGGTTCAGTTATATAAATTATTTTTCATCAAATGTGTAAGGTACAAGTAGTAAAGTATTGTATTTTTAGGTTTCTGTACTTTGCTTAAGCAAATTTTACAGTGAATACTTTTTACTTTTACTTCACTTCATTTGAGGGCAGTATTTGTCCTTTCTACTCCACTACATTTTTGAACTGGGTTGAAAAGTAAAAAGTACTTTTCATATAATTTGAGGTGTTATTTTTTACCATGTTCTTGGTAATATTCTGACTAAAGTTTTCAAGTTTAAGTTTGGCTTTGAGCAAACAAATAAATGTACAAAATTTATACGAAAAATGAAAAAACTGATTTGTGTTACAACTGTTGACCAAAATATGTATAATTTTTTCATCAATATCACTACATTTACACTTGAACTACACTTGTGTGAAGTGTACTCTGAAAGTACATTTTTAATGGGTACTTAAGTTGATTTAATGGGTACTTAAGTTGATTTTTTTACTTAAGTAACTTTTTACCTTTATAGCCGTACTTTTACTTAAAGGTCCTATATTATGCAAAATTGACTCTTGTGAGGTTGTGGCCATGTTATAATGTTATCCCCTCATCAAAAACATACCTGATTTTGTGTTTTGTTTCATTCACACTTTATTATTATGGGCTCAAAATACTCTGTTCCACCTTGTGATGTCATGTTGTTGTCGTTTTCAAGTTAACAGTTTTATCTTTTGTTCAGTAGAGATTGGCAATTGGAATGAAATCATCCAAGTGATTCTAGTGAAGGTTTGTGGAGTTTAAAAACAGAGCACTTCCTGTATCACTACATGACATAACAAGGTGGAACAGTGTGTTGTCTGTTTGAGAGAAGAACACAGCCTAAATACGCAAGGTTTGTGTTTTAATGTGTGAATGAAACAAAATATGACTTTGGGTATGATTTTGATGAGGGAACAACATTATAACATAGATCAGAAAAGTTTAATATGAGCCTCTTTAACCAATAAGTATCTCTTACTGGTGAAAGGGGCTACAATATTAGCTGCTTTGGGCCCGATGGGGGGAAGGACAATTTGTAATTATTGTTCAAATGTGCTGTTTCGATAAATGCACTTGAATACATTGAAAGCCGCAGTGGAAGCCAAGTGGAAGGTGTTTGAGGCTGTAAAAAAGATTCCCTCTCCGTAATGTCAATGTTTGAAGAAAGAAATGTTCCTATTGAGTTGTGTACAAAAATGACACAAAACGCAATGAAAGCCACTGCAGTTCTCTAGATGCTTTTTCTAATGGAGCACTTGAAACCGCACAAAGCCAGGACTAATGTGCAGAGGATATGATCAGAAATGGCAGGCAGATGACAGGACGCCTCAATAGACTGAATGGGTTAAGAGAAGTGACTGTAATGTGCTGTGCATTTGTTGATGCGGTCTATAGACGACTATGACGAGCCATCTGCACACCTGTCAGAGCCAACAGGCCGTGTGTGTGCGCTTTAAGCCAGGGAGAATAAGGAGGCCGCATGATTGACAGAAGCACTGAGGTTGTCATAGGGACAGCAATCCTGGCTGTCCCCTGAGGATGATGTGGAAACAGTAATAATACAGGGAGAGGTACTGCACAATGAGAGACAGAGAGTGGAAGAAGATGGAGCGGTTTGTATTCACCCCGCAAAAACACAAAAACAAGCCCAGGCGCGCTCTTTCTGCTGGGCTAACGTGTGTGTTTGTGTGTGTGTGTGTAGTGGGCGGTGAGATCACAGGTCAGGTTCACGCAGTCACCATTCAGCCATACAGGCAGCACACAGCAGCCCTACAGAGCCCAGGAAGCAGACAAAGACACAAAAGCTCCTCCTCCTACCCAAAATATCACACTGGTCCTATTCCTTCAACTGGTGCTTTACACCACCGCGCATGTAACAGAAGCAGACGTCATGCAATAAATAAATAAATAAAGAGTCAAATGGTGCCAACTTACAACTCGTATAGATTAATTAAACTTCCTGATAAAATGGGGCAGTCTAGACTTGTACGGAGTTGCCCAATTCTGCTTCAGTTCACACCTGGTGTTTACAAGTATCCTCGTGTATTCACAAAACAACTTGTCAGTGCAGGTGCCAGTAGGAGTCATCGCTTCTCGCACTTCAGCTAATTCAAAGGCGTGTCCTGTATCCTGCACCTGCAAAATGTAATTATGTACAGGATCTAAGAAGTGTGTTTAAATCATGTGCCACTGAGACCATCATTTTGGACAATGTTTGTAATTGTGAAACACACTGTGCACAAAATGACTAAAGCTGTGAACCACAATAAAGTAAAGAAAGTGTATGATACAGTAAGTTATGATCTGAACAAGTGTGAAGACATACAGACTTAAAGGGTCTTTACCTGAATTCGAATCATGAGTCAGGAGCATTTTTAGTTCAAATGTTTTTAGTTCAAATGGTTAGCTCCGCCCACATAGTCCTTTGTGTCACACAGATATTTTACCACGACACTGTCACTGTCTGGGATTGGAGCATTTGTTTTAGTTTTATAAAGCAAACAGGAAGTAGGGCTGGTGCACTGTTGACATGCTAGTTGTTGTTAGAAATGCATTGACAAAGTAAGGAATAAGTGACTGCTACAGTTTCAAATTAACTAGTTCTGTTTTTTTTGCATTTTAAGACAGTAAAAATCAGGTACAGCTCCTTAAGCAGCAGCTTGAACAATGTCCACAATTACATCTGAGTTGAAGTTTAATTGAGGGTTTGCTTTACCACTACACACAGCAAACATGTGATTACAAAAACAGCTTGAATCTGCTGCAGGAGACCGCTGGGTACACTGCGGTTAGTGGATAGCACCTTTTAGTGTAACCTGATCTGTCGGTGGAGGTGTCTTCTGCTGCTTTGATAAAGTAGCCATATTTGTCGATTTAAACTCCAGGGGCAGGGTTCACGTCTGACCATATTTGGACTGGACAAGATGATCTGAACAAGTTGATACTGGAGGATGATGTAGTGGCGCTGTAGGTGGCAAAGACACACAAAGTTGTGCCAAGTGTATGTGTATGTGTATTGGAGTTTGTGTATATGGGCGAGTGGGGGTGGCTGGGCTATAATCTGCTCCAAACTGCTTGCGGGCAGAGGCGAGGTGGGCGAGACAGTGATACAGAAAGAGAAGCAAGGGAAGTGGAGAGAGAGAGAGAGAGAGAGAGAGAGAGAGAGAGCTGGAGGGGGGTGAGCTGGCAAGATGTGAAAAATTTATCTAGAGAAAAGAAAATAAAAACAACGTAGACAGGAGGAGGGAGAGGTGATTTCAGAGCAGCGGTATTGTCTTTGGTTACTGTACTCACTGTCCTGTGTCTACCCACCCACGGTCACGCCATGCAGGCTACAGTGGGCCGCTAATTCCCCTGACATTTACGCAGCTTTTGGAGTCTGATGTGATGACGCAAGAGATGGAGGGTCATCGGCACCCACTGTAACCCCAGGACAAAGGCCTATGTTTAGAACCATAAATACAGTTTGTTTTAAATGGAATTGAGGTGAAGGAGCTGTGTTTAGGAAAGTACCTGGAGTGAGTGCAGTTGTCTTTCGTTGCATATTTGAGCCAAAGCGATATCATTTTTTTATGAAGAGTTTAGAAGTTTCTTGGTAGAGTGAATAAGTTTGGGTGGCTCAGAGGTTTGACCATTCATCCACCAACTCGAAGGTCAATGATTCAACTCCATCTGGCCTGTGTGTGGATGTGGTGTGTGTGATCGGACTTGCAGCTGGCTAAAAGTAGCACACTACAACTACACAAAAAATTTTAAAAGCCAAACACTGTAACTTATTGTTTGTTGTTCTTTATTTAATTTAGCATCTTCATGGCATCTTTCGTTGCCCGGCAAATCCATTCCAGACTGTTATCTCTCTGTATTTCTTATGTAGAGAGATATTAGTCTGGTCACCACCATAGCAGAGCGCTTATGCAAGGTTTTTCAGTCACCTTTTTTCCTCATGTGTGTCCCTGATTGGCTAATCCACCTGTCTATCTGAACAGTACTGAAGAAGTGTTTGGCGTTGTTGGTAGTATAATTGACTATTACTGTCACTGTCCAAATATTTCTGGATCTATCTGCATGATCGGGCCATAAGCATAAATCAGGCCTTAGCCAATGAGCAGGCCTGCAGATCCACGGCAGGCATCCAAGGTCCTGCATGTTGCATTACAGTGTACATTATAAAATAGGATTAGTGTGGGTGGCGATTGAAAGGAATAAACAGCACCAAGCAGAACATACTGAAAATTACTGCCTCAAAGCGGTGAGAAATTTATAACATAATGTTTTTTTATGCTTCAGAACAGATTAGAAAAGTTAACTCAAAAGCTGACAATAATGAAAGAGTTGAATTGATTAGCTGTTGTAGCGAATCAACTTACCTGACACTGGACACCCAGAAAACAACAAGTTGAGCTGAGACACTGTCAACTTTCATATTTCTGGCTTCATTTTAAATAAAGCGATGTGGATATATATATAGTAAAGGGATGGGAAAACATTTCAGTATTACAGTAACCTTAAAAGTCTTCATGTCCTCACTTATCATTCCTGAACACTGTCATTTAATGTATTACTTCATATATGGATACTACAAATACATGACTATTTGCCTCCAGGGTAACCACTTGAATGTGCCTAAACAATGTCGAGTGTGGCTTATATGCCTACATGTGACTGCCCTGACATGCATCAAACCTGTCTCTATACGGGGCATCCTGAGGGCTTGTTGTGTTTAACTTTTCAACAGTGGATCATCTTCCCCTGTGTTTGCCTTGTCTGTACTCAGGACACACACACACACAGATAACATCTGCAGGACTCTTACAGCGCCTGGAGCAACTCGCCTCTATGCAAACTCACTTTCACCTCATAGACATACCACTCCACCTGTCCCAAGTTAAAGCCCATTGGGTCATTTCACCCAAAATATAAGCATTGATTTAATTATGGGTATTTTTTATTGATGAGAAATGCCACTGAAAAATCTTACTGTATGATGGCTCACCTTTCCACAGAACAGAACAGATTCATAACTTGGCCTGCTTTTCACCATCGCAATATTTACTTTACTTGGGTTTGGCACTGCTTGTTAATATCAACATTTTACATCAACATTAGAGCCACCAGACGAGCAGCAGGTCAGGAGTAAATGGACTTTCGCAAATGACTGTGTAGATAATGCAAATACTGGCTTTGTGGAGTACAACGCTCAAAGTTAAAATGCAAATGACTGGTAGAGACCTTTGCTTTGTCTGTCACTTCAGATCTGTCCTGGAGCTGTTGGTAACTCCAGCACCTAAGGATTGTACACTGACAAGAGAGTTCTCCACATTCATCTGATCATATCTGTGTTTGTGTTGGTTCACTCAGAGTTTAGGCCTGAAATGAAAAGATGCCAGAAGTGAGGTATTAAGAACATGTCTGTGTCACAAAATGGTGAAAAGGGGGGAGGAATAGTTAATAGAATATAACAGAAATCCTAACAGGTTATGTCTTAGATGTCTTAGAGTCTATCAAATTAAAGGTATGAATTAAATATAATGTACATTTCAGTTCTGGATTTATAAAGTCATTATTTCCCCCTGACAGTGTGATCACATGTATTGTATGAATCAGTTGTTTCTACTTGTCCTTTTCGAGAACCACTATATTTAAATGTGATACAGAATGGGTAAGTACCATGACATAAATAGTTTTTAAAAAAAGACCTAAAACATGATCAACTGACCAGATCTCTCTTAAGAGAAAAGAAACCCACAAGTGTTTATCCGTATGCCTCAGGCCCTCAGAATCACTGACACAATTTATGATACAATGATTCATAAGGGAACAATACTAAACCTTTTTTTGTTTCATTTATAGTTGTATTAAATCAAATTGCTTTTCTAATGCTTTCTGTTTTTTTCATCTAACAGAGGTAGAAAAGTGACACGTTGAACTCCAAACCAAGTCTTGAAGTCTGAACCCTGTTTGTTTGGGTTCAGACTTCAAGAATGCTCTTTTTGTTCACTTACAAAGACATTTCCTTTATTTTTTCTTGGTTATTGTTATGTTATGCACTCACCTCTGAACACAGACAACACAAAACAGATGCATCCATGTTTCTGGGCTGAAATAAGTGCACACTGAAGTCATTATGACAGAGCTGTGATGGGCCCCCTCCCTGTGGCCCGCAGTGCTCACCCAGACAGATCTAAATGATATTGACAGTCGAATACATTTTCTGCTTGAAATGCTGTGAGCTGGAGCATGCTGCACCCCACCTCCAGCACAAGCCACTCAAGTGCTAAATAATTACATTAGTTTCCAGAGGCTAATTTGACTCGGAGCACTCATTCTCATCCCATACGAGCCAAGCTGTTTCTCATGTTTAATATTGGTGTTGGTAAATGAAATTGAACTTGAGGTTAGCGGTGCTGTTTGCACTTGTGATTATTGAAGAGTGCTAATCAGGAGTTTGTGTGGCTTCAGCGGGGTCAATAATGCTACCAGCCATGTATGACATCTGAGAGAGAACATTTCAAAGAGTTGGAACATCTATTTTTCGTGATTTTCAAAAGTACACTAAGCTAACGCATTATACTTATACATACATTTGAAAGGGGAAATTACATTTGAATCTGTTCGAGTGATTACAATTTATAACACTTTATAGTAAGAGAAACATCATTTATTCAACAATGGAGACATTCCAGATGATAATGACTACACTTTTAATAACTGATAAAATATGAACAAATACGTCAATAATAAACAAATAATGATTAAGACTGAGTCAGGTTTAGTAAATAATAATCCTCCTCATAACTGTAACCCCTGATTTATGTAGTGATACACTGGAATCATTCTTGGAAAGTATTTCTTCATTATGAATGAAGTCTTTGTTCATATGTTATTAAGTCTAATTCATAGAATACACTGTAGATCCTTGGTCTTAAAACATTTGTTTTCTTAATTTATGGCCAGTATGATATAATTAAATGATATGTTTCACACGCACATTCACAACATCCAAACTGGGACTAACCCAAGACCAGACCCAAGACCAAACCCAAGACCAAAACCCAAGACCAAAACCCAAAACTAAACCCAAAACTAAACCCAAGACTAAACCCAAGACTAAACTAAACTAAAGACTTTGTTTAATTGTTTTCTATGTTTTAATTTGCCTTATTTCTATAGTGCATGTGTTTTAACTTGACATGTGTCCTGTGTGCTTGTGTTTTGGAGTTTTACTGCCCCACTCTCATGTGTTTCACCTGTGCTTTGCTTCCTGGTCTATTTTAGCCTCATGTTTCCTCTTGTCCTCTGTTGGTGCATTGTCATTGGCAGTTTTGCATTTTGGGTCTTATTTTGATAAACGTCTTGTGACAAGACCAAACCCAAAACCAAACCCAAAACCAAACCCAAAACCAAACCCAAACCCAAACCCAAGACCAAACCCAAGACCAAACCCAAGACCAAACCCAAACACAGGACCAAACACAGACTAGAACAGGATTAAAATGTCTTAAATTGGGACTAAATAACAGCAGCAAGTATGAATGCACTCTAACATAAGCTTCCATTTCTGGACTTAAGTCAACAATAGTGAACTGTTAGTCCATTAAGAAAATAGCCATTGCCTGTATTTGACCCCATATACTTGTTTACGGGATGCACCAGATGAGTCAGTATAATGTCAGAGTGTTTGTGTGTGCTTGAGATGAGTGGGCATGGCATGTGTAATTAGACAATTAGGCCATTAGAAATACAGGTGTGTTAGTGTGAGTGAGTGCAGTTTAGGCCTCCGGACCAAAGCCAAGCCTCAGCAGCGGTGTGGAGCAGACTAGTTGGGCCTAGGGCAGTGCCACAAAATGCAGAGCCAAGCTGTGAGTGGTGGCAGTAGGAGACAGAGGAGTGGCCCAGTGACAGGACACTTTGTGGAGTACATCAACCCCCCTCCTCTTTGCGAAGTGCTGTTTCTTATAAAAGTGGTTACGCCAGGGCTACCAGCTATATGTGCCATGTCAATTTGGCGTGATTTTGTTTGAATGTGAGCTGTAAGTATAAGTAGCCCTGACCACTAGCCACATATTACACATCCCACCTGTCATAGACTTCACTCTCTTTGCCTCTGGGATATCTTGAGAGCCGAGGAAGTGCATCTATGGAGTGCACTAGTGGACCGCCCTGGGAGACTGAATTTGAAGCTGCACGTATCACAGGACTCTGACCAGTTAGTTAGACATTTTCATTGAGCCTAGGCCTTCTTCTTAATATTCCATTTCATAGGACTTCAATAATAAATACTTTTTATTTAAGTGTTGCATCTTTACTTGAGTGCTCCCCATTGGACTAGGCCACACTGAAGGGCTCAGGGGCCTTCTGCTCTGTGACAATGACTATAAAATCACACTTTTAAAAACATTGTGTGTGGTACATTCTCTTACATATAATCTGTCTATTATATGGATCAATGATTTTATGAGGTTTTAGATCAGCTTAATGACATGAGGACTCTTTAAATGAGTCACTACTTGCTCACAGCTGTAATAACAATCTAATTTATGATTACATTTATACTGCTCTTTAATGGACTGCAATTACACAAATAGCCCTGTATTAACAAGTGGAATAATAGCATTTGTGTACAGCTGTCGAGTACCGTGACCTTTTTGAGTGTGACTGTTTCATGTCTGATGTGATGGATGTCTGGGAGTGTGCTGGGTCTGACAGGTCTATCCAGTTGTATTCAACCCACTGTAATATAATTTGGAACAACGCATGATGTCTATCTATGTGTCATCTAACAGAGCTTAAAAGAAAAGTTGCATCATCCACAACAAAGAACAAGATACTTACGTCAGTGTCTCTGGCTGGTGACCGATATAAACCTCGCCGTTCTCGAGTTATGCAATGTTAACACAAATAGCAGCCGATTTATGAGTGAAAACAGGTTAAGGTAAAGTTCTTTAAGTTTTCTTTTTAAAACACACAAGTTGCATAACGAAATGATCAGATGGAGCATTAGTCCTGAGCTGTTCTGGTTGTGCGTACTGCCATCTGCTCCACATGTTTGAGTGAGCTAACTGCAATCAATCAATCAGACTTTATCTTGTCAAACTTGGACATTATAGGGAGAATACTGAAATCTACGAAAGGGCAAATAAATCCTTAAAGGTCCTATATTACGCAACATAGTCTTGTTGTACTGGTTTCTTGTAGAGTACACTAGTAACAGTGGGATGAGCACAGGTCTAAACTGTAAATAACAGACATCTTTCTTTGGTCCCTTTTTGTTGTTGACCTAAAATCGCAATGTTTGGAGATATAAAACAGCTCGCTATAACATTGTTTTTATAAATTCATGTTAGCTTTATTAGCATTTCTTTCCCAAAGCAGCCATTCGTGTGTCTACTTTCATTTCTTACTCGTATACAGTGCAGCTACTGTAGAGCTTAGTCTATTTAGGGTCAGCTATATGATTCTGCTTCGTTGCTCCTGGTGATTAATCGGAGGTTGTGACATAAGAAACCCCTGCTAGGTTACACATTTCTTTCATAATCTTTGCTCAAATCCTGTTAGCTTGTCAGTAATAGAACAGGAAGTGGAAGACAAAGGATGTTGGCTGTGGGGCTAAGAGACTGGGGTTAAGCACCGCTCGAGCACTCTCTCTCTCTGAAAAGCCTGTAATCCTGATGAGGACAAACAAGTCGCTGACACACACCATACTAAACACTGGGGTCACCCTAATGGATAACTGCTGATGATAGAAACACACTGGATTTTACAAGAACATGGATGCAACACAAAGCACAAACAACTAGAGTTAACCTCACACGGTTTAAGAAAGACAAATAAAATATGTTGCAAATAACAGAACACTGGAAGCACTTCTAGACCTCTGTCAAGGCACTGGTTCTGTCCCAGGTATTTTAATCTCTTAAGATCTTACCATTTAGCATTAATAATATTTGAGGGTATTGTATTTGGTCCTGGTTTGACTCCAGTTCAGTGATGAGTTGGTTTTGTCTATAAACTGTACATATAAATGGACATAGCTAACCTGCTAGTGGTAATGGGCGCACTTCCAGCTTCATCGACAATTCCGTAAACGCTGCTGTCAGGCTCGTCTTTGGTCTTAAAATGTTCATATTAACCTCCATATTCATATTTACCCCCATAACTGCTAGCCTCGATGAGCTTCATTTGACTGGAGCCGAGCACTGTGGGTAATACCACACACACTTAGTCCACTTCTGTATACAGTCTATGGTTTGGTCCTGTTCTAGTCCTGGTTTAGTCCTGGTCTAGTCCAAATTTTGTTTAAGCTTTAGTCCCAGTTTATTTCTGAGTTTGGTGTTGAAAATGTGCAAGTGTGAACACATCCTAATAAGAAATAATTGTACTTTTAGTGAGAAAGTTTGAGTTTGATTGCATGAATTCCATTAAATATAAGTCATTATAAAGCTACAATTATCTCAGAACAGTAGGCTGTAGAGCAGGGGTCACCAACCTTTTTTAACCTGAGAGCTACTTTATGGGCACTGAGTCATACGAAGGGCTACTAGTTTGAGACACTCTTCTGAAATGTTCTCAGTTTGCCTTTAGTTATACATTATTAATAATGATAAATGATAATCATCTATGTGAACACACTGATCACGTTGCAAGACACTGATCACATTACACAAACCTTTTTAACAAAACATAAATAATATACATTGCACCATGTTTCATAAAGTTATCAATTATGTAATGTTAAAGAAAAATAAGCTTACATATTTTTAAATAAATTCCTTTTGCGTTGTGTGACTTTTTCACCGGTGTCGTGACAAAAGCCTGTTGTTTACCCAAAGCTGCATTTAGCTCTGGGCTTGTTCTGCCCATAGTGCGCACCCCCGTGGGGAGTGCGCGTCCCCATGGGTAGTTAGTATGGAGTTTTGTGAGACATAATGAAGTGTCCCTCCACATTGTGCCGCTTTGCCGTCACCACAGTCGCTCCGCAGATGAGATACGTGCAGGTTTCTTTTACAGTCTTAAATCGTTGTGAAAGTGATCTCTTTATTTTCTACCATGTTTTGGAGTAAGAAACTGCATTCAGCGCATCCTCACAGCGCTCGCGAGCAGAGCACTGGTTTTGTCACGCGCACAATACTGACCTTTGAAGTGAATAGGTCAAAGTTCACCTTAACTTATCTAAACTTCACGTATAATGAACATATGTTTAAGATATTGTCATTTTTAAATCTATATAAACGCACAGGGTTGGTGACCCCTGCTGTAGAGTAAAGTTATCTAGATCTATAGCAAATATGCCAGATTCTTATTTTGTCAATCACATGTTTTAAAACACTGCATTATCTGTACCTCACTCAAACTTTTGCCCAGTAACAACAATCTTTTTTTTCCTTGAGAAAAATCAATGTGTTTTGCAGGTTGTGCCTCATCATCATTCCACCTCACTGTCATTACCTTTGACCCCGATACTCAAAGTGGTTTTAGCCACATTTCTGCGCTGCCCGCTCTGCTCTCATCTGTGCTCCCCTGGCAGCTGTGTCAACACCTCTGCCCCCCCCACCCTCCTCCAATGCTTAAACAAACCATCCACATAGACATTGTACACCGGGCCACTCCCCACCAACGGACGCCAGAAGAAGCCTGTATACTGACAACTCTATAACCGCTGCCAGCCAGTCCCCGAACAACATTGATTTTGCTCCGATCAATCCACAGGGGTTGCGACGCATGGCAAATGACAGGGCCTGTGCCATAGCATACATTTCAGCATTAATTGTTGCTGGGCAGACTCGGCAGGCTTTGTGGAAAGGGTTGGTCCAGTTTCTATGCGGCAGTGGGAGAAGTTTACTCTGCAGTGGGATGGGGCAAAGTATGGGCCTATCAGTCAGACACACCTCAACTGGACAGGACAGGCCAATTCAAATGATCTATTGTTCCAAGCTACTCAATAGTAGTAAGAGCAACTCAGGCATAATTAAGCAAGAACTTTCTTTTGCTCGTTACCATGAAGTTAGAAAACAAGTGCCATGTGTGCACACTCGAGCTGTTTGAATGGTAAGGTACAGTATTATACATTATACCATATTTATCCATATATAAACGTGGGCCGACAGTAGCTCATTTGGTAAAGGGTTTGTCCACTGTTCTAAAGGTCGGTGGTTCGAATACCATTCTTGACATTAAAAATAAAACTTGGACAAGACACTCTGCGTACACTGGTGTATGAATCTATGTGTGAATGGGTGAGTGCCTTGAAGGTGGAAAAGCTCTATTTAAAATTGTGACCATTTAACATAAACCTGACACATAATAGCAACTTTCACATTTCAGTTTGTCTCTTTTTACTTACAAATTTAAAGGTGCACTATGTAACGTTTCTGATGGAGGGTTATTTTTTCAACAATAAGATCACCTGTAATTGAATACATATAATACATGTTTAATGCCATACTGTGGAACATACAAGAATCTTAAAAAAGGAATTTGTGTTTCCTTGCAGTTTTACTCAATAATGTTGATGACATGTAGCCTGCACTAAAGTTTCTCATAGCACCGCTAAAGTTAGACTGTCCTTGTCTTTATGACCTACCATCAATTTACGGAAGGAAAATGTAGCATAATGTCTGTGTTTTGGACAATTATCCATCCATTTAGTTTTATACTATACTTATTATTTCATTTGCATCCTCGAGGGGGCATATAAAAATACTTTCCCAATGACTGAGTTGTACTAGTGAGGCCCAGTCAGAACAGTTAACAAGCAAAAGTTATGTTTTTTTTTTTCTAACTGTAAACTCTTGCAGTAGGTGCTTCTTCTTTAGCTCCTTTCTCTGTTACTTTTTCAGTCATTTTTGGAGGAGACGTGACTTCCTTCCCTTCCAGTGGACTTTTGATTGCTAACATAAATTGATATTACAGGCTGTGTCCGGAGCGCTCGTACGGTCGGGGAACTGCTGTGGATGTTATTCTAGCTGTCATGGTTTTGTTTGGCTTTCATTTGAACATTTTCCTGTCCCTCATTCCTCCGTTTTGTATGTTTTCTCTTGAGCAGCTTGTTGTTTTGTGTCATAACACAGTGAGTTATGTTCCCTCCTCATCCTCTGTCCTTACGCCTGATTGAGTTGTTTGTGTTTCCATGTCTGTCTCCTCAGATGGGGCACAGATAGGAGTAGCTCTGCTGATGCTTGGTGACGTGGACTTGGGCGTGTTGATGTACGGTGTTGGAGTTGGGCCAAAAATAGTGTGTGTGTATGTGTGTTTGGGCGGGACATTTCAATTACTAATTTGGGGTGGCAACGTCAAGGTTTTATTGTTGTGTAGAAGTGTAACATTTGTAGGACAAGAGTTTCAGAATCACTAGGACTTGTTGCTGTGATTTTAAGTGTGAACTGGGAACCCTTATTGAAAAAGAATAAGTAGCTCAATGGTTAGAGATAATACCCACATAAGAGGTTGGTGGCTCAATCCCAATATGTTCATTGTGTCATTGTGTTATTGGGCAAGACATTTTATCCCTGTTGCCTTATGAGCCATGAGTGTCATTGACTGTAATAAATCACCACCATTTCAACAACTGTATCGAATATGTGAAAGTTATTGTTTTATATTACTATCCAAACCACTCAATGTCTACACAATATGAAAAAATATAAAAATTACATACAAATACATGCAAATTTTGCCTTATTTAAAGTTTCAATCACAGAAACATAAATGGTATCTTCAAAAGGGTTATATACGCTGGGTGGACTATGTCTCTCGGCTGGTCTGGGAACGCCTTGGTGTCCCACTGGAGGAGCTGGAGGACGTGTCTGGGGTGAGGGAAATCTGGGAATCCCTGCTTAGACTGCTATCCCTGCGGCGGAGCCACGGATCAGCGGAATAAAATGGATGGATGGGTTATATATATGCATTGAACATTGCCTTTAAACAAATGAGTTTCACCCTCATCCCAACAACCAGTGCAATGAAAACCCAGGTCACTTGTGTGACAATTTCCTTCATTCATATCTGCAGTAAGACCAGTGCTGACAACCTCCTGCCTCTGACTCCACACGCACACACACACATACACACACACTTGCACACACAACAGTTTTCAGGAGTTGTGCCAGCTCTGCTCTGAGTTTGTGTCAGTCCTGCTCACTCACGGGGATCACTTCTGGAGTTTCCGAGTTGCGCTGCTGGACCTGCCGCGGGCTTGGCTCAAGGCCGTGACAGGACGCAGCCGGGCATGCCAGCACACACACAGCAACACACAATACAATCGGGGGAGAAATGTTGAAGTAACAGATCCTATGAGAGGAAGAAAGGGAGAGAGAGGGAGAGGGGGGAAGGGGGAGATTATTCTCTGCGATTGAGGAGGAGAGTTGTAATGCCACTGGCAAAACTGCTGAATGATGGACTGGTCACTAGGGCAGTAAACACACACACAGACTTGCCATATAATACTGGGATTTTGTGAGGATGGCCAGTGTTGTACAACTTTTCTGAAACTTGATACACTTCTTGTACTATCAAATATTGCATCAAATTAGGTGTGTTGGTTTTCCTAATATGTTTGATCTTATGCAATACTAGACTGAGAGAACCAGAGTGCACACCAGTGGCTGCACATAAGAGGTGACACACAGTGAGAATCCAATAAGCCAATAATTAGTCATCTCACGCAGAGGAGAGTTCATCAGGGATAATAAAGAAAACATTTACTTTTCAGGTGATTTCCGGAGCTGCGTGCTAAATTTGGAGCGACCTGTAGCTCCAGGCTCTTTCCCTAATGGCACTGACCTTTCCACTGTTGGTCCTCTTTGGTCTCACTGAAATAACACATATCCACAAAGGTAACATGCAGGAACTGGGGCAAGCACTGGTTATGAAATAAACTTTTTTTTTTCATTTAAAGAAGATATACTATGACTTTTTTCTGGTGTTAAGTATAAAGTCATAACATACAGATCATTATTTCATATTTTGTTCTTCGTAAACCACAATATCTATCTAAAAATGGATAGGGGGCAGGTGAAAACAAACTCAAGGCACTCAAATGTCATGCAGGATAATAAAAGATTACTCAAACACTGTTAAAATGATGCTGCATATGTCCCTTTAAAGTTTGAAAATGCTTCAGAACTTGCACATTTCCAGCTTGTAAAACAATTTCATCTGTCCTTTGTCAAATTTCTACAACAGCTCTGAAAAAGCTCATTGTTTCTGAACCATTTTACCTGACGGAAAAGGCACAGATGGGTTATGGATAACAACACCTGTAACCTGAACACTGTCACAAGTTGTTATCATAAGCTCTGTTACAAAAATGAGTAGTAATAGACACAGCAGAGTTGATCATTGCAGCAATAAAAGCGTGTCGTCCTGTGGTGACAAATGTGTGGGTCGCAGTAAAGAGGACTGGAGGTGCAGAGGTGCAGTCCCGCTCACACTCTGCTCTAAAGGCTGTGTGTGAGAAGTGCTGAGTACATAAACCACAGCAAAAGCCTCTGTCTTCTGACCTTCACTTTAGACACGCTTTAAACTCCCATCTGGAGAGCAGGACAACACATGTGGCTTTTACACAAATATCACACAACACTGGGGCAGCATCTTGTTATGGTGTACTGAGATCATCAGCAGAAATAATTTGTCCTTCTTTACATGTTTACTGAGTGTAGTAAATGATGTTGAAAGAAAATAGAACTGAACTGCATGTTTTTGAAATATGGAATAAGCCGCGTGTATTGATAAATGTCATGCATAGTGGAAAATCTATTCATGGTTTATTTATTTATGTTCGTTTTATGTTGCAAAAGTAAAGTAACTAGAGCTGAGAATTTAACCCCAGTCATTTTGCCCGTCTTGTTTTGCTTGTGACTCATCAAGGCAGCCCAGAACTTTTTTTGCTTCTTGATAACACATGCATTGGAAAGTGAGCTTCTATCACCACTTAAAAATGTGGTTGCTGCAGTGTTAAGAGTGGGTTTTGTGACTTGGTGACTTAGTGCCAAATTCAAACTTGTTTCAGCACAAGTACAAACAGTGACACATGTGTTAAAGTTAGATCACTGTGTTTCTGAAGTGCAGAGGTAAGTGAGCCCGAGCTGCCAGAGTGCTTGCTGACATTAAAATATTACAGTTTGGTGGCGTAGAGATCCTTCCTCCTCTTCCTTCTGTCATGGTACTCTTTCTGCCCATACTTTTCATCAAATCTGGCCCAGAACCTTAACAAAACTGAGCTGATTTCTGAAAAAAAATACTCTTCTTTCTTCCTCTCTCTGACCACTGCACTCATAAGATCCATTACAATTTCCTCAAACCCTTTACATTGTCCATTTTCCCTGTTTCTACCATCACAGCAATCTGCTCTATTGCACAAGCAAATCTTTTATTCCATGTCTCGGCAAGGAGTTTGGCGTGTGGGCCGAGGCTGGTGAATACAATTGAGAGATGTGGGAGAGAGAAAAGGGGGGCAGTGGGGTGCGTGGGTGAGCAGATAGGACCATAGCTGAGGGGGGCAGGTTAAGTTTGGTGCCCACACAGAGCGCTATCCCACTGGCTCTCTCTATCCCACGCTTGGCCCTTCTAACCTGCCCTGAACAGCTAATGTCTGCCTGTGTCGCACCTCAACCCACTCCCAAGAGATGTGCAGTGGAGGAGAGGACTTTTGGGACTTTGATCTCACAACTTTAGCTCTTATTATTTTACAACTATCTTTTGCTTTTCTTGTGCACACTGTAGTTTAACTAAGAGTAAATCGCTACAATGGAATAAATGTGAAGTCTGAGTTGTGTTGCCTTCTATAGGTTATATGGAGTCTGTTTTGAGAAGGTCAGACTTGGGACTGAGTCATAAGGTAATTTTGTGAGTCACTGAGCAATCCGATAATAATTGTGTATGGAAATGTATTGTAAAACCAACCCTGGATAACTCAGATATGAATTATATATAGTGAAAGTGACATTCTTGAATAAATTGTAGCCAACACACAATGAAATTAAGGGGGTTCTACCACAGCTATGACCAGTACCGTCATTGCGTCCTTGGGCAAGACACCATTATGAGAGATTGATGGTGATCGATGGGGCTATAGGCACAGATGTGATATCAGTTTACCCTCCGGCAGCTGTAGTCACATAAGGAGCACACCGCCAGCAAGTGTGGGGAGCGAATGAATAATGAACGCTCAAACTACCTCTAATTCCTTCGTCACCTTCATGAAACATACCCCTGAGTCTTCCTTTTCCTCGTTCATCGGAGTAGAGTTCGCTCTGACTGTTCCTTCTCTTCTGTCTGCTGACGAAATGCTGGAGTTAGCCCCAAAATATATAGCTAACACTTCATTTACCACTAATAACCATGTCTATAATCACATATTCTGATCCTCAGTGTGTGAGCTGAAATATTATTGACAAATCTTAATTACCATCGTGTTGAATCCAATGATTAGTCGGAGCAGTCGTTAAGGAGGGAGTGTGCTTCTAAATAGACCCAGGGGCTAGATAATACCGTAATAGCCTGTGACTCATGCTATCAGTGATTTAACGGCAAATAGACAGACGGAACCACATTGGAAATTGCATTGAAAGTGAGTGAAATGACAGTTAGGCTTGTCTTTCTTTCTTGCTCATGTTTTTTACACCTCGAGTTTAAGCAGCGATGGGATTAGTTTTGTGGGATTGCTGGCTGGCATTGTGCACTGAGAGGATAGGCAAACGAAATCCCTTTTTCAACCACCACTACTTATCCTTGTCCCTGTGTTGTCTCATTCAAACAGAAGTGCCAGGCTTTGCATGCATGTAATCTAGGTGACAAGGAGGAATGAAAGGAGAACTGAACGCGGATGAAGGCAGAGAATGGGTCCAAGAAGTTAAACAGGAGTTAATGTATGCGACAGAATTCTGCAAGAGTCTCAGGTTTTTGAGGATAAAGAAAGAAGGTATGACACTGAGCTAAAATATACAAAGTTATAGAAAATATTGAAGCACTTTCTTGCTTCAGGTAGAATCTGAAGGGCATAAATTGTGCTAATGTTTTAAGTTGTATGTCCTCATCAAAAACGGTCAGACTGAAATCCCAGGTGTGTGAGACTAAAATGGCTCCTTTGTTCCGGTTTATAGTTCTTTGGGTTTCCATATTGCAGATGGTGTTATCGTTCTGCTTCTATGGTAAGAAAACCTGTGTAAATCAGTTGACGAGTCACATTACAGCAACATCACATCTGAAGAAGACTGTAAGTGAGCAGCTGAAACTGTCAGGTATGAAACGCAAACAAACAGTGGTCTCATAATAAACACTATCCTTACTCTTGTAACAAATGGGGTACAAGCTTGAATACAGGCCCAGTGCATTTGTGTCTGACATCATTATTTGAATAATTTATTTTCAAACTTCATGGCTGAATTATTGATGTCTTTAAGAATAGAAAAAGGGGAAGCGGCAAACAGCGGACCGGGGGAGGCGGCATGATGCAAGACGGAGACACAAATTACAGTTTCGTCATTAATATATATTTTTCAGCTCAAAAAGACATTTGGCAAATGAAAAACATGGCATTTAATCTGATAAGAGAAAATAAAACTGGTCTTTTAATATATTTGTTCGCTGCAGGCTTCAATTTACAGAGTTACATTTTAGACAGTGTAATTTGGCAAAGAACACAGAAACTCCAGAGTCTAGACACCACTAATATCAGCTTTTAATTATATACGTTTGGTTTGTTATTACTTTCTGGGACAGTCATTCACAGTGTTTAAGTAAAGTATATGCCTTGCTCTTTTTAACAGTTAAGCCCAGGACAGAGTCTAGGACAAAGACATCGATTTCACTCTTGATAGACAGGTATAATAATAAAGCCGCTATTTGTGGTAAGGTGTTGAAATGATTTTTGCACACTAGTAAATGGCATTGGATTATTTTAATCTAAACCAACCTCAAACATGTACACCAGGGCCAGGCTAATCCTCCAGCTGGTACTTTTGACCAAGAGGCTGCCAATCACTGCCAAATCCAGACAAACTTAGAATACCGTATTCCAAACACAGAAGGCATAAGTCTATATTGGCCATAGCTAAAATGTATACTGAACGGTTGAAGCTTTTGTTTACCTTGCTGTCCTCTTTGTGCACATGGATGTTATATGTGGTGGGTGCATCTCCTGCTGTATATTTTTATACATGTGTGTTGTGTGGTGACTGCTCTGAAAGGCACAGGGCCCAGACACTTGGAATCACTTAGTGCGAATTTCAAATGTGGGAGGAGAGGAATGTGTGTGCGGCCAGATAAAAAGAAAAGAAAAGTGAAAGAAAAACAGGGCAACATGGAGATCGGGGGCGTTCGAGATAGACACAGATATAGACAGAGCAGGAGGGAGAGAGAGAGTGAAGGGAGGGGGCACCTGGGAGGAGCATTTGGACTGGAGGCAGAGGGGCAAAAACAGAAAGATCTAGCGCAAATGACAGACAGTGGGTGAAAGAAAAGACGAGGAAGAAAAATCTAAAGTAAACGCTGCCCACTCCTTACCTACTGTTCTCCATTAGGGTGATTTTTTTCAAATGGCTCTTGCAGGTCTCTCTTAGGGGGAACATCTATTCCTATCACAATGCTGCCTACACACACCTCGCAGTGACAGGCAGCACACGAGCAGAGGAGGGGGCCCCAGCAGAAAGGAATTATACAGAGAAAGAATGAAAGAAAGGTACATGTCCGCAGTGACTCAATACAGAGTGAATTTGTCACAGAAAAAGGCCATGTTGGAGGTGTACTTTTGGATATGCTTTGCACCTGTGTGGGCCTATGTGCTCCTCATTTGGTTTGCATTAGTGAGTAACATTTTTAGACTTTTCAGCTGTGCTAAAGAAATGCACAAAAGAAAACGGAAATGTGGAGATTGTGTTCAGTTCTATACTGAGTTTGCAGAAATGTCTCCAGATCAATATTAAACGGACTGTACCAATTACACAATGCCAAACTAGGGCTGCATGATATTCCATGATTGCAAAATAATAATTTGAGTGGGAGTAATTATTTAGATAATCGAATGTCTTCTGTAAACAACTAAATATCCTGACTTTTGTATTGAAAAATGCAAAAAAAAAAACAAAAAAAACGGAGCATTGCAACACTAATTTCCCCATTATGGCACAGATAAAGGTTATCTTATGTTAAAATGTTTGAGACCAAACATGTTCTGAAATGCATAGGACTCTTCTGTATGGTTAGCTGTTCATATTTCATCCTCATTTCAAACATGCATCACAAACTTCTTGACAGTTGCAATACTTGTAGCCCTAAAGTAAACTGTGACTAGAGTAAGCTGTGTATATAAAGTCTATTTCTAAATGAGAGATAAAAAGGAAAGAAGTACACACATATATGTAATAAAACATTTCAGCCTGCTTGTAGTAAAGTGTCTGACTCATGCTAAAGTAATGTAAGCCCCTCCACTTATTCTGACTTTTAAACCTTGGATACAGTGTGTACACAAACTGGTGTAACCTCTTCTCTCTTCTGAGTGTCTGTCTCTTTTTGCAGAACACAAATATAACCTCCCACATTCCCTCCTCGTGCTTCCGGCCGCTGCAGCTTGCTCCCAGCCAAAACCAACAGCCTCTCAGTGTGTTCAGGACAGCTAAATCCCAATGACATCACTACTGTCTGAGGAAGTTTGGACTAGAGAATAGGTGCCAAAACTTCACGTATAAGCCAACAGGAGCTTAGCATAATCTCAACAGTATTCAAATGGGAATTGCTGATGCTAGTAAGGTGCACACTATGGAGTAAGCATTTCTTAAAGGTTGAAAAGGCAAAGGGTTTTGACGAAAAGTGTCTATTCATGCAAATCCACAATTGCCCCCCTGACCCAACTGATGAGCGATGTAATTTAGTTGGAAGCTGTATATGCACTCAAAACAACACCAAATCAGCAGCCATTGTTCACTATTGACCAAGGCCAATCCCCATGCTGGACCCCTCACTGTGGGTCAAGATGATTGCCATCCAAAATCAATCCCAGAGTGTAACGTGTGCATCTGTATGGTCATTCCTCTATCTTCAAGGGAATAATATGCACCGACAATGAATTAAATAATCTAATGACGAATCAGGCGTGCATTGACTCATGTTGAGCTGTATTGACCAGTCAGGGTCACCCTATGAACTGGGACCAACTAACCCTCATAGCTCCTGGCAACAAGGCGGGCACATTCAATCTCACTTGACCCACTCAGGTTTGACCTTTGCCCTCTGGCTGGACTGCCTCTATGTGAACTCTCACCTCTGGGATCAATAGCTCTTGACCATCACCTCGGGCCGTAGCGACAGAGCTAAGGGCAGGATCTGCAGGCTGGTACAGGCTAAAGGCCTTAAAGAAACAAAGCAGATGATTGCTGCTTTCTATAATGGGGAAGGTGGAATTTTAAGTGCTATGTGGTGGTTGGTAAGTGTAGATGTATGTGGTGGATTCAGACATAAAGTTGCCAAGGATTTAAGATTCCACTTATGAGTCTGGCAATATAGGACATTACAGCCTGGCTACAGTAGTGAGTATTATGTGATTTCTATAATTTAAAAGTATGTTATCAGGCAGGATACATTCTTTTACTGTATTGTGGATTCATTTGCAACACATTACTGCAATTCATACTATTTAAAATAACTGTGATAACACCAAAAATGAAACACTAAACTAAGTATCTCTCACATTAGTCCATATTTACTCTCCATATATTGTGCCAACATTTTAAAACACATTTGTCTTATATAGTCTTGATGGGTAGAACATTATTGTTCATGGTCAATGCTTTGAAGAATACAGAAAATTCATGGTCTTATCTTCCCTTTTAACAAGCTCAACACTGTATGTAGCAATCTATATTTTCTACAAATCAGCTTGAGCCAGTATCCTCTCAGAGCTTTTCGATCTCTTTCTGTCATACATGAATACCTCTGCACCTCTTCCCATTCGGATCCCTGGTTATTGTGGGTTTGTTATGAACTTTAACAAGAGGCACATGTAATCCTCTTATGCTCGCTGCATCCAAATTCACTACTGGAGCTTCTGCGCATTCTAATCAGGAAGGTAAACTTCTTTGATCTCAACTTGGAAATGGCACAATTTTTGTTTCAAGGTTGTTTTGAACACAGTGGGTGCTTTGCAAACTTAAACTCTTCTCACTCAAATTGTAGTATTAGAATACATTTTGGTGTTAAACTGGAATAGATAGTCACATGTGAGAGTATCCAGGATTTGATCTCAATAGTTGAAAAATGTATATATATAACTGCACAAACAAGGTTCCCTGGCAAATACAGAACAATATCTCTGTATTTGTTATACAGATGGATATCAGTCTGGTCCCAAAGCATGATCATGTAATCAGATTTTTTTTTTTTTTTTTTTTTGACTTATGTGAAACAAAGGATCTCGTTGGTCACCTGTCATTTACAAACAAAATGATATTTCTCTTTTCTCAGATTCACAGAGTTTAGTGCTTTGCTCATTGTTTCTACAGAAATGTGAGATGTTTTTTTGTCCCCTGTGATATTTTTTCCCTTTCTTTTTTCATCTTAAGCAGCCATATTGGTTTTAATACAACCAGACTATGTGTGCCCCTGATTGGCTTATTCACCTGTCAATCACGCCCATCTGAACTCGGGAGATTCATCGGTGACCAGACTCACATCGTCATGTGGTCCCAGGCAACCAACAAAGCCAACAGCGACTGCAATAAAAAATAAATAAAATTGCTACACTGTTTAAAATAAAAGAAAAGAAAAATCAAACAAATAATCAATACAATTCTCACAAATATTTAAATTCACAAAATAATCTAAAATATGTAATCTTAACCCCTTAGTGTCCCAGTTCCATCCACATCTAGCAGTCCAAAAGGTACATTGTTGTTTTTTCCACACCTTAAAGCAAATTTAGTTACAATGCTCACTCTATGCCATTGACATTGTGGTAGTAATATACTTGAGTGGTTCACACATTAAAACGAAGGGAGAGCTATAGCCGCCATGACTCATAATCATCAAAACACTGGTTGCATTGTGCTTCGAAGAGTGTCAGACAGCCGCACACGGGCATAATCAGTATACTACAGTCCTGTACTGAGGAGTCTGCAGTCACACAATGTAGTCTTTGAGAGCTAAAAGCATATTACCCTACAGTGTTCCTGCAGAGCTGTGTAATCTAAACACATCCAGCCACAGTGCATCTGCTTCCTCCAATGTGCAATTTGTACTGTTCACAAAATCACACATAATAGAGATGTTTTTATTCCTGATGGCCCGTAATGTTACTCGAGATATTCTCCGCTGGCAATAACAGCATGAAAACCACCAGTTGAAGAACTTACTAAGTCAACTATAGGGCAATATCTTTTGAATATGTTTTGTCACCAACACCAATTCTTTCTGCCCAATTGTTTTTGCTAAAATCCCCTCCCATATTGTTAAGGAGCCTCTTTGGGAACAGTACATCATTTACTATTTAAAAAAATATACAAAATCCACACAATGACACAATATTTTCTTGACAACAGCCAAATCTTGATGATCACACTATAATGAGGCAGTTGAGGGAGTTTTTGTTTCTTACTTCCAGCGAAATGTCTTGCCTCCGGTGAATTGTATCATTGTCTTGCAAATTGGGTCTTGTTCAGCCTGAAACTCATTTTGACCTATAGAGGAACATGCACATCAACCTAAACATGCACAATTTTCTAGTCCTATAGTTGTTTGCCATGAACTAAGATTCTAATGGGGAGATTTGCAATGACTGGTAAAATGTAAGTACAAGTTTCTCTACAGGGACATTGAAGTACACCTTAACTTCAAACATCTTAAGCCTTCCGCACTGCTACTTAGTTGTAATAATCCTTAGCTGGTTTGTTCAGCACCCCCTAGAGGCAAACAGAGCATTTGTATAAGCTAACTTTGTGTCACATCCTCTGTCAGAAAACATGCAGTGTGTTTTCAAATGTGTCTTTCACCCAGCTATAGAAATGCTCATTAGTTTCGGAGTGAAAACTTCTCTTTTCTCCGAAAGTTTACCTCCAAACCTCTGTGTACCTTCCACAGTTGAGTTCAGCAGCAGCCCGAGCTGAAAACACTTATTGTGAAAGACAGGTGCTTGGCTCTAGTGCTAAATTTATTCATCCCACAGTGTTCTTGTTAGACAGATAGAAGTCTGTTGTGTGTAGTGTGTGTGTGTGTGTGTGTGTGGGGGGGTGTGTGTGTGTGTGTGTGGGTGGGGGTGTGTGGGGGTGTGTAGGGGTGTAGGGGTGTGTGTGTGTGTGTGTGTCTGTTGGGGGGTGTGGGGGTGTGTGTGTGTGTGTGTGGTTCAAGTGTGTATGCATTTGCACTTTGGTTTCCCATTTCTCATATCTGATGTCTGTGGCCTCTCCGACAGCAGCCCAGGTCCATCTCACGAGAGCCGAGCCATGACTCAGACTAGTGGCTGGCAGCTCTGACTCACAAAAGGAGAGAGGAGGGAGGAGTGGAGGAAAGGTTAGGGAAGGAAGGAGGGAAGGAGGCAAAGGGGAAAGGAAGAAGTGTGCGGTGTCAGAGAGGGATGACTCTGAGTAAATGCGCACCAACAAGCAATTTTCAGCTATGTTTGTGATAATAATGGATTTGAGGAAGTAGTAATTTTCCATATGTGCGTAGCAGACAGAAACAAAAATACCAATGTTTTATGTACCTGCACTGATCATTGACGTGTGTTTCCAAATACTGTATTTTCCTTCATTTTCCTGTAGCCACAACAGAATTCATAACAATTACCAAGGAAATTGTGCCAGATGCCCTTCCTGGTCTCTATTTTCAGACTTAACAGGCAGTGCTATTTGGAGTGGTAGAAAATAAACTATTTATAAAGAATAAGGTACACTCTCATTGTTCCTTAACCTTACCACAACGGCTTTTAAGATTGTGGGTAATGAATGCTAGCCTTCGCAATGTGGATCCTAAACAGTTTAACTCAATAGAATCCTCAGATCAGTCGATTATCATGACCAAAAGAGTGCCCATACAGTGCAAATGTTAGATATTATTCACTCTTATTGACACATCCACTTTTGTGAGATTGTTACATGGCTTACAAAAGATTCATTACTTGGTTGCAGTTGAGATGAGCAGCTGGCTGAGTGGCAGAATCCCTCAGTGTGCACATACTGTGGAACAGCTGAAAGAGCAAAACAGAGGCCTTCCACAACATCTGCTAATTATCTGGCAGAAAGCAGAGAGCCCGGGCTGGATCAGAGCAGTCCCAGCTGTGGGCCCAGACCCCAGGATGGCACCAGCAGAAATAGAAAGTCAGCTCCACAAAAACACTGAGAGAAATTGTCAATAACAGACAAAGGGCTTAGAGCAGACGGAGGCGCTCCCAGGGAGACAGCTGCATAGATCAGGCCGTCATAAACACATAGATTTATTTTATCCATATGTGCTGAGGAGGAGCCCAGACTTTCAACAGCATTGGCAGGAATCACAATATCCCTGACAGTGGGTGCGTTTGCCCACCTCCATCTCCCTCTCTCTCTCCCTTTGGTCTTCTCTGCTCTCAGAAACAGAAAGACAAACTCATTTCCATACAAATGGAGTGAGAGCCTGCAGCCCAGGGACCCAGTGGAATTGCAAATATTTCATCTTTGCCTGGGAGCCCTGTGCTATTACTGCCCAACCATTATCCTCTCCCTTTCATTCTTTCTTCTATGAGACTTTTCTCTCCTGTTCAGAGCATTTTCTTAAACCACACACACACCTGTTATACAGCTCCAAATCACAAAATACACCCTGCATTTTTACAAGTGGATATTGACTGCTTGTGTTTGGATGAGCTGTGGATGAGCTATGGATGAGCTATGGATGAGCTATGGGGTAAAACTTGAAACCACATTTTTTATTGAGCTAAAAGCAAATGATTTATTGCTCCAGTGATGCAAAAGTAGATATTTGTTCCATAATGTTATTAGTCTTGAGACTAGAGTCTGAAGTTTCCAGGTTGAAATAAAAAACACCTGTAGATCCATTTCATGTAACGTAACCACTACAGCTCCTGTGCCAATATAGTGTTTGTGTTGGTCCAAAACTAAGCTCAACATATAGGTCTGCTCATAACAAAAAGTTACTACAAAAAAGCTCTGTATTTTTTATATGGGCTGACCTTGGTTTAGCCTGACACAGGTTTTATTTTTTGTTTTTTTTTAATCACTGAATATCACATCTTATTCTCATATCGTGTAATGCATGCATTCACTTTCTGATCCTAACCTTCTCTCCTGATTTGAAAGTCCAAGCCCTGGGCCAGTGAAGGCACCTGCTGCCCCTCTCTCCCCTCACCCTCACCTCCCTCAGAGCATCTGCCCAGTGCCCACATTCTCCTGCACACATGGAGGCCACAGCTGCCCGGGTGACAGGGGCAGGAGCTGATTGGCTGGCTCGGCTCTGTCCTCTCTGGGAGCGCTGCCAGTGGTGGACACAGGACAGACGGGAGACGCTCTCACATGCAGCCACACTTTCTTTCATTCTTCTGTCATAAGTCAGTGAAGACAAGTTCAGACTAATTATCAAATACAGCGGAATTTTCACATGAGCACATATCATTTTCTTGAGTACTAGAAAACTTTTCATAACAGTAAAGGCAAAGCAAATTTATAGTTGTTTTTTCCACAAATTATACACTCAAATAATTTAAAACAATCCTTTCTGTTTTCATATACACAGCTAAACTGAACTGTTCTGGGCTTAGATTTGAACTTTCTTCAGGAAGAATTACTGAAAAAAAAAATCAACAGGAGGCCGGTCCCTGAGGTCCTCAGAGATGCTCCGTGTCAGAAGTAGCAGACTCATATATGCAGCAAAAATTGAGAATTGTTAAGTTTTTATTATTTCCAAATGTTATGCATCCTTACAACCCTGGGTTGCATACGGAGCAATATACATGTACTGTACTGAATTTTATATACCCCTCTGTGCTATAAAGTATTTAGTCCAATAAATATGTTAAAAAAAATCAATGAAACATAACATTAAGATATTGACAGTGGCATGAACCTGAAATTTCTTCTAGCATTTAGCATTGCATTAGCTTTTGAAAGTAGTCAAGTCTGGACATGGGCCCAGACTGGTCTAGTATCGGGAGTCCTTCACATGTGTGATTCTGACGAGTACACAAAGAAGAGCAGAGGGAGGACACGCTAGGCCCCAGATGGACACTGTGTAATGTTGTTAGTTATAGTTAGCCAATTCAGTCGCACTGCCAACAGCTCCCATTACATGAGCTAATTCTCCTATTCCATCTACAGTCACACATACACACTCCCACTCAGGCCAGGGAGGATGCACTCTGAGACAGGAGGTGAAAGACAGACAGCAGAGGGACTGAGCTGATAGACAGGCCCTCTTCACAATGAACATGTTTTTCTCCAACAAGAAAAATCCCATTTGTATCAAGAAAAATACAACTGGTATCAACAGATACCACAGCATTAGGTTTTTCTAGACAATGGTATCACTTACACTCCACATTCACACTAAGCAAAGGGGATGAAGTGCCTCGCCTAATGATACAACAAGAGTTTGCTAATCAGGCACTGCTGCTTCACTGTGGTACCTGGTATTCTCTCATCCAAGTACTGACTGGGTCCAACTCTGCTTTGCTTTCAAGATAAGACTAGATTTGGCACTGACAAGGAAGTTTGGCCATTATGAACAGAAACTCCTCAGATAAAGCATAGAAAAGACTACATTACAGTACCAAGAAATGACTTAAATTATTATAGATGCTGCTCAGTATCACCCTGATGAGTAATGGGCTGCAGGAAAAATCTACAGATCATTTATACAACATTTATTCAAACCCAGTGGTGGACGGTAACAAAGTACAAGTAGTAAAGCACTGTACTTGAGTAGACTTTTTAGGTATATGTTCTTAAATCTGTTTTACAGTGAATATTTTTTACTTTTACTTCACTACATTTGAGAGCAGGTATCTGTACTTTCTACTCCACTACATTTCTGAACAGGACTGATAAGTATAAAGTACATTTCATATACTTTGCAAGGTTGTTTTTGCCTTGTTGGTGGTAACATCCTGATTGAAGTTTTTAAGTTCAAGCTTTGGCTTTGAGCAAAACAAAAAAAAAAAAACAAAAAAAAAAAAACAAAAAAAAAAAAAAAAAAAAAATATATATATATATATATATATATATATATATATATATATATATATATATATATATATATATATATATATATATATATATATATATATACACATGTAGTGATATTTTATCAGTATCACTACATTTACATTTTAACAAACTAACAACACTTGTGCAAAATACTTTTACTTTTTACTCTTAAAGTAAATTTTTAAACAGGTGCTTAAATATTTTTTGTTGTTTTTTTGTTGTTGTTTTTTGGGTGTTTTTTTTCCATGTGATACTTTTACTTTTACTTGATGATCTTTTACCTCTTTTTACCCCTCTACCTGTACTTTTACTTAGCCTAATATAGTTCCAAATGTAAAATGAAAAGTTCTTCATCTTTACACCACATGTTCCTCCTTGTAACACTGTCATTAGCTGAATTCCTGATACTTTCTGTACATAAATCATTGCCGTATCCTATCAGGGCAGCAGGTGAAGGAAAGACACCACTGCTCTTTACTGAGGAACAGCTAGTTTTCCTCCAAGAGAAAGCCATCAAAATTGAATGAAGAGATTAATAATTTAGTGTCAGATTTCTTCCCTGAAAACAGGTTTTTGAAACGATAAAGCAAAAATCAATGCAGAGCTCGCTTCCCCTGGTTCCTGTTGGCTCACATCTCTTCATGCGTGTCAGCAGAAGAGGGAAGAGGGTGAGAAGAGAGGCATTAAGGGTCTGTGTTTGCCCCCTGCGTGAGAGCCACCGTCCTGTGTGTGTGTGTGGCCAAGCGGACGTGAGTGTGGTGTTATTCACTGAGTCCCCTGAGGCAACTGCGGTGATGCTCCAACCCCACCACCTTCACTTCAGGTCAGGAGGAGGAGGAGGGGAGTGGGGGGTGATACGCAATGGATTTTTTTTTTCTCATCTGGACATGGATGTGTGAAAATGCTCCACAATCCATGCACACTTTTTGTTTTTACTAAAGGTTAAAGATGGTGATGTGTCGAATTCAGCTACAGTCTGAGACAAAAGGAAAATATTGGCAATTATAGTTAGACATGTGCACAAAAACAACTTGCCATTTTTGTTTGACATTACTAATCCCACAAGGCAGTGCAGTGATTGGATGCAGTGCGTGGTCACTCACGTGTTTGAGTGACACAGGACCATCTGCCGTGCCAGGTTAGCATGACACATCGATTGGAGTTTTCTATTGTGGGTCCAGTTTACTGTAGATGGTACGATGTGAAAAATACAAGCTCACACAGATCACCTGGAAGATGGCAGAGAGTTTGCAATGATCTCAACAACCTTCATTTGCTCTATTATTACTTCAGCAAATCATTCCTAAAGTTCTAATTTGTGGTTATCAGATTGTAGAATGAGATGATGTCCTGCTCACAGTTTGGGGGAAAGAGACACTTTTCCCATGAGTCTCAGAATAATGAAAAATTAGGAACGTTACCATAGCGATTAACAATTTCAAACTAAATATTTTACCAGATCTAAGTAGCTTTCAGCAATAGAGCTCTCCCTACAGCTCCCTTAGAAGAATACACTGTCAGGGAACTCTTTTTTCTTTTCCTTTTTTATTGAAATAAGACAGTATAACCGCTTAAAAACAAGTAGTGTTGCCAGATATTAAAAAAAGAACAAGAGTTTTCTAGGAGAAGTCGGGTCGTGTTGGACATATTGCAAGGTTGGTTTTCTGAGACAGCAATGGGAAATGACAGACACCCCGAAAATACATATTTAACCACCACAGGGACTTTTAATGAGGTAAAAGATCTTATTTAGTGCTGCTTTAATGGTAAAAATGTTGCACATAGCAGGCAGCTGAAACTTATGAAATGTATTTTGCCATGTCATACCTAAAGGGTAAATTAATACTCTGATCATTCCTGTTAGAGACTAAACCCTAGAACTCACTATATTACAAAACAAATGCACTTTAACAATGAATTTTAACTGCATATGTATTAAATATCACTGTCCTATGGAATGTTGTGATGCCCTTTTGACTTAAAATCTTTACAGTTTTAGGACGTTTGACTATTGCAAAGGTCTGTTCCATATTCACTGGAGGCATCAGTGTAAAACCCAGCACCCACCCACAGCACGCCCACAGACCCACCCACTTAACAAACTCCTGACTGCGAGACAAACAGGCAGCTCCTCTGTCTGAACAAAGGCCTGGCGTGCCGTGTGCCTGCCATCCTGCCCTTGTGCTGAGTCAAACGGCTTATACAGCATGGGCTCATTATCACCTCTGTGTGGGGCTGTGTGGGGCTGTGTGCAGACGTACCACCAGAGGGTCCACGCCCAGGGCTTGGTCCACGTCAGGCGCACCAGTGCTTACCCAAACGCCTCCCTCTCTCTCTCTCTCTCTTTCTCTCTCTCTCTCTCTCTCTCTCTCTCTCTCTCTCTCTCTCTCTCTCTGATCCCGCAGAAACCTGAGTGTAATAATATGAAAAATCTGTCAACTCCAGCTCCACTGCCTCCTCCTGGTGGGTCTCGTTCGTCCCCTGCGTGGTAATTTTGAGTTTGTAACAAGAGTGTGTGGGTAAAGGGGAGTTTACTCATGTTTTTAAGAAACACTTGACTAACTGGAACATTTTGGGCACTGGACGGACAAGGAGGGTCTTGGTAAACAGGTTGTTAAAGATACGGCGCCACATTACTATTACTCATGTGTACAATAGTATTACCGTCAGCACTGGGTCTAAATACAGTAAGGGTTGGCAGCTGCTGTTGACACTTGTTGTTTGATGATTCATTTGAAGTCGGGTGTCGTATAACAGTGATATCCAAAACGGGCCTCTTTGAATGGGGTTAATTAAATATGGGACAATAATAGGCTAATAATAATAGTTAAAGTACATGCTATAATTACAGCTAGGTTCATTATTTATTCATTTCAGTTAATCTGCTGCTGCTCTTTTAAAGGTGCATTGTGTAACTTTTCTGATGGGGGTCTGTTATTATAGACAAATATTATAAACATGTATTCTTAACTCGCGCGGGGTCGCCTCTCCACAGATCTGACCTGTAACTTGACCTGGTGGCGCCACGTCTTGCTCGGTCTCAGCGGGGATTGATACAGTTGATGCTATACTGTGAAACATTTCAGTCAAAGCAATACTATGGCCATGGAGAGGAGTTTTGAAGTACATTTTCACTAACTTACCTTGATTGAAGTACAATGCAGTTTTTTATTTGATTGGATACTTTGATTTTCACATAGACAGATGATGAGTACTCCTTTGTGTGTCTGAATACCCTCATTTAGTCAAACACTTTACCTTTCTTTGCCGGATAAGAAGCGACGCGGACCAACTTCCTGTGATTGTTGAGGACAAGGATGAGGCCTTGCGTGTTTGTGAGTGGGTGGCACATCTGGCACCGCAAGCTAATAATCTCTCCTGCCTCCTTCTGCATGGCCGTGTCTATTTGTGCCTATGTATTTATGTATATGTAGCTTTCTGATGTATGCTGCATGTTCCTACGCACTCTCAAGTTGTGTGTGTGCATTTGGTTTGGCGTGCCGCTGGAGATGGAGGAGGTTTTGCTCCTCTGACACTGCCACCGTGTCACGCAGGCACATCCACAAGAGAAGGAATCATTACACTATGTCCTCGCTAATAAATTAGTGGGTTGAGGTAACCAGAGGCAAGGTAATACAAGGTTAATAATGCAATGTTATTCCCCACTGGCACAAATAAACAATCTCCTCTGTTTATTTGCCTGCGCTCCACTCCCACGAGGAGCTAGAGACAGCAGGACAGAGGCGGGAAGGAAAGGGGAAAGGGGAGGAGGGGAGGAGGAAGATGGATGACAAATAGATGAGGTTCGATTCCCGCTCTGACACCCACCACTAGCCCCACCCACTCTGTCCTTGGGCTCATGGAAACTCAAACAAGTGTTGCTGATGATGAGGAGGAGGTGATGGCACAGAGGAAAATGTCATGGTTCTACTTTGGGATGTGGGATTAAAGGTGCGCTATGTAACTTTTCTGGTAGAGGGTCCGTGACCTGGTTGTCTCCATGGCGATGTTATTGCTTTGCCTAGAGTGTTCTGTACTGAGGCATTAAACGTCCGTATATACAATATAGACGAGCATAGGTCAGGTCAGATCTATAGAGAGTTACAGCCCATTAATAGAAAGTATTTTTGAGTAATTAAAACACCTGTAATTGAACTTTTAAAACAGAAAATTTAACACCATAGTGCGGAACATACCTGGCAACGCAACAACGTGTCCAAGTAGGTGAGACAGTAGCATAGAACCTCTCAAAGAAAAGTTAATCCACATTTAAGCTAGTGAACAAAAACAGGCACAATTAGATCATCGCAAAGTGTTAAATAAGATGGTTGCGGGTCTTGCGTGGGAGGGGACGAAGAAATAATTTTATAGAATATGTAAAGCACTTTTGTGTCATTGTTTAGTGTGAAAAGTGCTTTATAAATTAAGTTTGAGCCATTAGTTGAAAACCTCTTCTAACATGTTCTGAAATGCATGGGATTCTTTGGTTAGTTGTACAGTTTGGTTAGTTGTACAGTA
The DNA here is from genome assembly GCF_009829125.3 of Periophthalmus magnuspinnatus. Lineage (NCBI taxonomy): Eukaryota > Metazoa > Chordata > Actinopteri > Gobiiformes > Gobiidae > Periophthalmus > Periophthalmus magnuspinnatus. Next base: position 8,966,538 of record NC_047129.1, on the reverse strand, counting down.
TTATTCAGATTGAGTTTCTCTTGAGTGATGATGCTCCTTGACATGTTTAATTCACCTGTGCACTGTGGTTACTTTCATTTTGTTTTGTTTTGTTTCACTCACGTTTTGGACAGATTGATTGTGATGTGGCTGCAGCATGCACCAAATCAGATATGTTTTATTATTGACAGTATATGCTTCAAAGATCTAACCTGGAGACTGGAAAATGTGGAGCAAAACATATACAAAGCTGATCAGTGGTCAATCTGTGTTTGGTAGGATGCAGTTTTTTATAGCTGTGTATGTTCTGTGCTACACTAAAACAATTGTCCATACAGTGCACTCTTGTTCCAGCGTTAACCTATACTGTTGAATATATGCATCCGTGGTGTGGACCAGAGTGACATGATTCTCAAACAAATTGCCGCGTTGACACCCACTACCTGGCCTCCCGTTGTGTCCTTGGTCTCCCTAATGAGGAGAACTCACACAGGTCGTCCCACGTGTTTCTCGCTCTCCTGTCTCTCCCTCTCGTCGGGTCACGTCTCGGTGTCCGTCCGTCCATCCCTCCCTCTCCTCCCACTCCCTTCGGTCTCGCTGTAGATAGGGGTGCGGTGGGGTGGGTATAGGAGGTCTGGGCTCTGGGATGAACCCCTCTCAGCCCACTAGCTGTCATTCATCACAGCCCACAAGTGACAGCTGCCACGTCCCACTCACACTTTCACCTCTGCTTTTCCCAAGGAATACAGACTGCTGCACTCCTGCACAATCTCAGTAACAACACCACGCCTCTCTATGCTATATTTTATTTAACACATAGTATCTGTGTGAAAGGAACAACTACTATAGGGTTCACTATATGGACGGAATGTAATATTGATGGTATTTGTTGATTTTATTCACACATTGGATAAATGCACAGATAATGTAAATAGGTTTAGAGGGTCATTTTGTCTCCCTTGTTTGTACATACCCAGCAAATATCCTGCAATGTTTGGCTCCTATGTGATTTGACTGGTTTTGTTTGAGATTAATCTGAACATGTATTATTTATTTTTTTATTTTTTCATGTTATTGTTGTTAGGCTGTGCAGCACTGGAAACTGTCTGTTTATAAAATGTGCTATATAAATAAAATGGACGAGTTTGACAGAGACTTCTGGTCTTAACCCCATGACTTGTTGCAGCTGTTTACTCCCACTGAAAGTTACACAGATAAAAAAACACACTTTGTATGCCTTTCATATGAATTCAATCATTACAAGTATTCAATAAAGTAAGACTAAATAAATAAATCATGTGTCAGATATAGTCTTCTATAGATTTTTAATATGTATTGTTTTAAGCAGATCATGCATACTACATGCACTGCCATCTGTTTTGCGTGTTGCATGTATCCATGGCCATGTGTTCATGTATCTGAGCTAAATTTATCTTCCTACAGTATTTATGTACTGTATAAGCAGCTCTTGAGGTCAAAATAAGTCTGCCGTGTACTGTCTGTATCCAATTATAAAGCTTTGATTGTTCGATAATCAGGAAATGCATGGTTACCATGCTAGCTGTTGTTAGCATTACCATGACCACAAAACTGAAAGTTGTGAAAAGCTCTTATGACCTCATGGTGGTGAACAATTAGGATGCTTGGAATGCATAAGGAAAGTGAGAAATAACTTTCAATCACTGCAAACTGTTTAACTGCAAACCAGTTTTGTTTTTAAAACAGAACAAAATCAGGACCAGCACTTTTAACAAACCCTGGTTTTGTACTGGCTACATCTGGCAAAGTAATAGTAATCTTTGTTAATTTTAACAGTGATGTCATGATCTGACGATAAAGTATTATCTACTCTAATCTCGAATTTCACAAACACAAAATAACACAATGACTGTGCAAAATCCAGTAAACATGGATGTATGAGGGATACTCTGTATCACATTGTGCTGTGACGTCTGCTGTGTGCGCAGCAGTTCTGATGATCTCAGCTCTGACACACTGGCTGCACCTGCCCAGTCTGACCTCTATGCTCCAACACCATCTCTTTCTGCGAACTGTGTTATGTTTACCTTTCGACGAATCCTCCTCTACATGTCCTGCCCACCCATGCAAATATATATATAGCATCTACACTGTGGCCAGATCGGCACGCACACAGCCAGAGTCACCTGCAAACTGAAACCAACTGAACACATGAGTGGGCCAGAGATATAGGTACAACAGCGGTGAGAGTTAGAGGCAGGAAGTGAAGCTAAAAACAGAGCTGTCAGTATAGCTACTAAAAAACCCACCTCTGGGACCACTAACTAGGTCACACAGGGCCTTTTGGTGTTTTCAAAGCAGGTCTAAGCTCCTCTCTATTAAGCTACAAAAGCCGTGCACTTTTAGATACAGCCTGTCCACCTTCATGTGCACCAGGGGAATCCTCATTATGCCCGATCTTAGCACCATGATCATTTTTTTAGCATTTCCATTTCCCCCGATAAACACTTATGCTCAAACCCGCGCCTGGCTTTTGTGCTGTGTGTGCATGTCTTAAATGAGGTCAAGGTTTCTCTATTGATTGCTTTTCGAATACGGGCTATGTGTGGCGAAAAGTTGTATTTGAACTAAAGTAGCACAGTTGTCTGGGAACGAACATCAAAACATAGAGCCTATTGCAGAGTTAGTATAGATGGTTTGTTATCATGGTGTGATATCTGATAAACCATGTTACAAACCATGAGTGACGTATACTGTGAGCGAAGTTATGATTCTGGTGATGTATAAACAACCACGTTTTAGACCACAATGTAATCTGAACGTCATATATTGGGGCTTGCAGATTAGAACATACCATGCTTTTTATGTTTTTCTGGAAGGAATTAAGGTTTCAAAGATAGTCATCTGGACAGTGTTTTCTTGAAACCGAGATATTGTGACTAACTAAACCATTATCAGGAGTTTACCCTAAAATGCGGCAGTGCAAATCTAACTTCCCATAAGGACAGTATAAACTGTAGCTCCTCCATAGACTGTAGACATGGCTAATCTAACCTAAACTATTGCTAGCCGCTGCGTTCCAAATAGGAAGTGATCATGGGTTCAATTCTGGCTCCATTCACTCTGGCTCCAATTCACTTTACACTGAAAAACTGTCACCCCTCTCTCTGTAACTGCTGCTGTCAGGCTCGTCATTTTGGTCTTAAATGTTTATATTGACCCCCTCTGCATGATCTTGGTGTTTTTATTTCACTATTGTGTCCGTAACTGAACATATGAACATTAATAACAGACAAATGAGATGCTTTCTTTCCCCAGCAACAGGTTTGATTGACAGCGTTGCTATGCACCCACTCCACGCTAAACCAGTGGTACGGGCGGGGTAACTGCTAGCCTCGCTGAGCTTTATTTGACTGGAGTCTATGAGCTCCCCACATCTGTACTTTCAAATTGTTAATAGCTTCTGGATGGCAGCTGAAATATCTCAATTCCAATTAAAAAAAAAAAAAAAACACTGTCCAGATGATTACCTTTGAAACCTTACTTCCTCCCATAGACCACTCCCTGATGTTCGAGAGGTCACTGTGACATTTTCTGTGGAACTGAATGAGTCTTTCTATGCATTCATCTGTATTATATTTGAATAGGTCTCACGTAGCATCCATATGCATTCTCTTCCTGGCATTGTTATCACAGCATTTTTCCTTCTCTTTGTAGTTTGTGTGAGTCAGTAGTCGTGAGTAAACATGTGGTGTTGTGGGAAAGTCTCCAGTCTAGTAAGAGCACATAAAAGTGTGAGTATAAATGAACTCCAGTTTGAACTTGGATGTGGTTTGGTACCTCTGCCAGTACTTCCCCGAGCCCTATCCCCTCTACTGCTTGATGTTATTTCTAAATATTAAAGGTGCTCTACCGACTTGCTGGTCTCTGTGTATATGTCCTTGCTTTTCCTGGAATGTTCAGTATGTCATTAAACCTATCTATCTCCATGGAAACGAGCAGGTTGCATCAATAGGCCAAGTTTCAGGTAAGATCTGTGTAGTTAAAGTACCTTTAATTGAATAAATGTGCAATAAGTATGTTTGAACTTTGATAGATTTCAGACAAAGTAATAACACCCATGGAGACAAGCATTTACTTACCCTCCATTACAAAAATATCATTTCTTTCGCATCTTTACGTTTATCACCTGTCAATTTTGCATCTTTCTTTAGAATTTCAATACCTGCATTTATAAAACCTTAATTTTGTAGCAATCCTTTATCATGTTTCCTCCTTCTGTATGCGTCCACATGTGCTCATTTGTGGTTTGTGACATACAGAAGTTGTTGGCTTTCAATACACTATAATCAAACCAACACCCAAATCCCACACAGGGCCTGAGAGGTCAGCTGCCCACACAAGCACACGCGATATGACCTGCTTTCTTCTGCTCTGCTCACATCAGCGGCCTCCTACATGCCGCTCTTACCTGCACTTTTCTAATTGTCCTCCTCATGTGTTCTATTCACTCAAACTCCACACACCCACAGACTCCTACCTTGTTGCTAATCCCTTTTTCTCGTCTTGAAGATGCCAAGGCAGCCACCGTTCCCATGACTGTGCTGCTGTGAGTCACTCATTACATCCACTTTTTCAATTGGTTTTATTCTCCAGACGTTTCCCCTTCAGAGGTGGAAGTAACACACTGTTTTATTTAGATATTCTTAAGATAAACACATAAATCTGCTAGTAAGACTTTTAAGAGCCTTGATAATGCATGAACAAAGGCTTAATTCAGTCTATTAAGAACTATGCAGGCTTAGTCACTACTTCATTAGTGCCCTAAGTCTAACCTTTAACCTCTTTATGAAAGCAGCATCATGCAACTTTACGGACACATCACCTACATGCTTCTATGGAAAAAGAAAGAGACGAAAGAGAAAAGAAACCTAACTTTGGAAGCTGTGGAATATTATAGCCAAAGGAATATTTCATGACAAATACAAGTCAGATTTGTGGAGAGGTAAGCCCTCTCACAGTTTCAGTGCCACAAACACACCCAAAATGAAAAAAAGTCTTAATAAACTGTTTGTTCATTATGATTTAAGTCTTTGTGCATGCTTTATAAGGACTAATTAAGTAAATAATAGTAATTACGGTGGAACAAATGCGCTTGTTTTTTACTTTTGTCACTCTTTCCATTGTGTGTCCGCTCATGCTATGTCCAGTTCCATATGGGTGGTCATGTAGGGACGAATGAGAGATCAAAGTCCATATGATGAATACAAGGTGAGTCACATAGGCTTGTGTCATAAACCCTTAGCTATACACTCAAACAAAAATGGTCATGATTGAAAAATGATTCATGCCATACGCCCACATGCATTTGTGAGACTGCTCACCATATGTCACAGCCCTTTGACTAAATGAATATATAAGATCTTATTTGTACAGTAGTCTCGGCGTTGACAAGCCCAGCAGACCAAAGCTTTAGTCAGATAAGTCTCCCTTTACAGAATTGGCTCCTCTTTTATGGCTTGATGTCATTTTGGGTGGTTCAGAGCAGAGTGGTGATTCCATATGTGTCAGCAGAGAAGGAATCCATGCGGCTGATTGTAAAACATAATTGCCCCAAATGTAAAACCTCAACTTTTCCTCATGTGCACACTGAAGGCGCTGAGTGGTCGAAGGCTTTTTCCTTCAATTACTGTGCATGGAGGGGCACATGTTTCTACCATCATAATCATAACTCAATCTTCTGTACTTGAGACAGAGGAATGAGAAATGTAATATATATTTTGATGAAGAAAACTTAAGCATCTGTATATTGATTTAGACAATATAGTGCATTCAATTAGCAATATTAATGCTCAATTCTCATTCTCTGACAGCTTTAATAATATTATTTTATCAACAATTTAATCATAATATCATTGTATAATAATAATAATATTAATAACAATAACAATAACAATAACAACAATAACAATAACAACAACAATAATAATAATAATAATAATAATAATAATAATAATAATAATAATAATAATAATAATAATTATTATTATTATTATTATTATTATTATTATTATTATTGTTATTATTATTATTATTATTAATCTCTACTTTTTTATTATTTATTTATACAATATTAGGTATAATATTTTAGCTGTAGTCACAATGAACGTCATATGTTATTCTTCAATTAAAAAATTATATAATAATAAATAAAAACAGTTTTGAGGACCCATATTACACTATTTTCTTATCTATGTTATAATGTTCTTCTCTCAAACTGAAAACACTCTGTTCTACCTTGTGATGTCATGTCATGAAGTGCCCCACTGTGTTTTTAAACTCTACACACCTTCATTAAACTACCACTACATGACATCAGAAGGTGGAACAGAGCATTTTGAGCTTTGGAGATGTAGACAGACTAATAAACTACTATTATTGGTTATGTGAATGAAACAAAACACAACTCCAGGTATGTTTTTGAGGAGGTAACAACATTATAACATGGTTTAAAGCTCTCAAGAGGCTATTTTGGAGCAATTAATGACGATTGCATTACTTTATTGAGCACTACTCATCATATTTACTTAATAGAAACCACACTTCCACTATAAAATATAACCTTACACTATCCCTTTGCAGCGTACATGTATTTTTTCAGCGGGCTCATTGACAGCCTCTGATTGGCCTTTGGTGTGTGTGTGTGTGTTTGGAGGGGTGCTCTTTGGGGCTGCTCTTTGTCACTCACAGCTCCTCTGGTTACCTCCCCAGACCAGCTCCACAAAGTGAGCCCAGCCGAACCCTTTCGTCTGGATTACACGACCCTCACCTCTCACTCTGTCAGGGCCTTGCAACGCCTTTGATGTGCTCATGATTTTTCCTTCCTCTCGCCAGCCCAGGTCCAACCGAGGATCTACCCCCATTTCTGCTCGTCGTGCGGCCCCCTTCCCCTTCACAATATCACCCCATGCAGTTGGTGTTTTTTCGCTATCTCCTACTCCCCTGTCCTTCAACTACTATCCAATTTTGGCCCAAATCACAGTTGGCTGTCCTTGTGCACATCTTTGTTTTTTAACCTGATTTTCTCATTGTAAACTGCTTATGTTTTTCATTGTTTTAAGTGAAAGTGACGTCTGTATAACTATAACATGTGTCCACCAACCAGTAGTATTATGTCATTTCATTAAGTTCATTTAATTCAATTGGTGTGAGGCAGAAAAACTGGTAAACCAAGAATACATGTGTATATATTTTACAAGAGCTCTTCTATACTGACTATGCAGAGAGAACCAGTCTGAATGTGAGGCTAAAATATCTGTCCAAACTGTCCGCAATGATATGTTTTCAATACTTCGCAAATAAAGGTCACTGTATCAGCACAGCAATGTTAGATAACATCTGTATTGTGATCTGCAATGTAAACAGCTACTTATCTTGCTCAGTTTTTACCTAAGCACTGACTAAAACAATGACTTATCTCCCTGTCGTTCACATACCTCATCAATATTCTTCCCGTATGTTATTTTAGGGCAAGAGGTTACTGCAGTTGCACTTGAGACCTCAGATGTGGAAGGGTAAGTGCTTTAGAAGATTGTAAAGTAAGAAACAGCACTAGTGGCCCCATCTAATTTTCTTTTAACCCGTTCTCTTGTTCCCTGTGATGTTTTCTCCCCCTCCTCTCCCTCTTCTTCCTCTTCTTCCTCTGCTCTTTGCCCCTGGGACTTTCTGCATGCCTCGTGCATTCCTTTGCGCTGACTGTCTGTGTTTACATTGACATCGTATGTAGTCCTCTGTGCTGATCGTAGCATCACACAATCCTACTATTTTCTGCTGTTTAAATAACCTGAACAAAGAAAGACAGCACTGTACAAAAATGCTATGCAACTAAGACAGAAAAGGTGAAACACTCAGAGAACATTAGCTGTAGCCAAGACTCTGGACCTATCTCGCAAGGTAAAAAGATAAAGTGGCTGAACATGTACACAAACTTGGACTTCTTCTTCTCATTTTTTATTGCTGTGCTGTATTTTCCAAACTCAAATATCATAGGCCATAGCCGTTATTATTAAATGAGAACAATTTATTTTATAAGCGCTTGACTTCTTCCTCTAATTACACTTGTGCATGGCAGTATGCTCTCCAAAGGTTAAGAACTTTCATCAACAATCTAGTTACAGTTTCTAGTGTTGAAACAATACTCTTACATTATAGTAGGCTGAGCAGCAGAGGTCACTCGGCGACGGCAACTGTAATAGGACCGAGATTCATTGATAAATAAATGCAAGGAAAGCAGATCTTTTTATAGCTTGTTGGAGGCACTGTGGGGTTGGAAAACATTAACTATCTCTTATAAGGTCACCATTTTCCGTTTTGCTCAAGTCACCTGTGCTCCTCCAGACTCAGCACATTGAAATGTCACTGCTTCCATTGTATAAGCAGACAGAGACAGACAGGGGAGGAGGTCGGCCCGAGTGTCTGTTCTACGCATTCTCATACAGCTACATCATAGAGCAGCATATGGACGCTGTTGATTGCATGTCTTGATGTTGTATGATGATAATATACGGTGTAATTTAAAACTTATCAACACAATTAGTCATATATTTCAGTCAATTACATAATCAGAATTGGTTTGGTAGTGAATGTTGGTGCAAATCATAGGACTTTGTGGAGTTACGAAGACGAAACATCTGGACATAGTTTGGAAACCTTATCCTGTTCTTCATATTAATGACTGGTGGGAAATGACCTTTTCCTCCAGGGGTCGCAACAACAAATCATCAGCCTTAATCCATTTTTATTATTGGGTATGGATGTTTTACTTTTATTTCGCTGGATGCTTTTTGGGTAAGTTTCCATAGCTATTTGTCATTTTTATTGGATTAAGAGAATTGGGGAAAAAACTGTTTTTTTTAGGTTGATTTGAGATTTATAATATCAATAATATCATTTCAACTCCATTCAATTTCAAAACATTGCATATAACAGGAAGCTGAACCATGAATACTATATGGGCATAGTTGACTATTCAGGTTGGGGGTCCCTCAATGTCATTTGGTCTTTCCCTGTCAGCAAATGAAATGCATGTGTGATATAGTGGCTTAAATAAAACATGCACATCTGATTATGTCGAAACTTAGCCTTGACTACTGACGTGGTCGAAAATGTACCCCAGCACAAGCCCACTGTAGCACAAAATACCCAATGAATATATTAGTGCATATTTAAAGGTCCCACATTGCACAAAATTGACTCTTGTGCGTTTTAAGCCATGTTATTCTGCCATTACCTTCTCAAAAACATACCCAGAGTTGTGTTTTGTTTCATTCACACATGTTTGAGTAACCATTTATTATTAGTCTGTCTATATTTCTAAAACTCAAAACGCTCCGTTCCACCTTGTGATGTCATGAAGTGGTAGTTTTCGAGTTAACAGCTACTTTTACTTTTTGTTCAGTAGAGATGGGCAATTCTAGGACTGAAATTATCCAAATGATTCTAGTGAAAGTGAGTTTAAAAACACAGTGGAGCATTTCTTGAATTATCACTTGATGACATCACAAGGTGGAACCGAGTGTTTTTCATTTGAGAGAAGAACTCAGCTTAAATATACAGAGTTGGTGTGTTCCGGTTATGTCTGCGATGAGGAAACAACATTATAGCATAGATCAGAAAATAATGCAATACGGGCGGGTCCTTGAAAAGTTGTTGCATTCACAAATTGCAGCAAACCCTTGTAATAGCACCACTGCTGATTGTACAACAGCGTTTGAGCGGAGGGGGGTGTCTGTAATTACACCACTAATAGGCAGGTCCAGTATGCACTCACTGCACCCAACCTGGTATTTTTTTACGTAGTACATTATGCAAGACACCAGCCCATGCCCTCTGACCTTATTTGGACGTGATGAAATGTGTCACTACTTCCTGCTTCTACATTCACCTGGCCAAGTCTTTCATATTTTTAGAACCAACACGGATTCCCTGCTAATCCACTATTGTCGGTAATGTTTATGCGTGTGTATCTGTGTGCGTTCGTGACTCCTCCCCAGTTTACTGACTGTGTGCCTCTGTTCACACCTCTGTCACAGCAGGTCACACTTGATTGCTGGGGAGGATTATAAATGCCACAGATGGATAAAAACATTTGTAAAGTGAATCATACTGTACTAGCATACGCCTTCTACTTCCAGTAAAGACGTTGCACGCCCCCACCCCCTGCCTCTCCCTCTCTTCAGCGCATGCCAGCGGCTAACTAGCACCTCAGATGGATACGGGAGCAGAGGAGGAGTGGCCCGGTGGTAAAGGTGGTGAGCTCAGGGCTAGGGAATCAGGAACTGCACTTCGCCCTTTCACAACGCTACGCCCCTGCAACGTTATAGCAGCAGAGCCAGTGAGAGAAACACCCACGGATCGGCTGCGTAGACCTCTAGTCTACTAGGAATGCTAGATTTCCACCCTCGCAGCCCCCTCTCCTCACCTCACCCTTCCCCGCCTCTCTCTCTTCTTCTTATTTTTGAAAAGAAAAACAGCATTGCAGAGTCTGACCTGCCAGTCTGCCTCTGAATATGAATCACACTTAGAAAAAAGACGACAATAGTAGTGTCTCTAAAGCACATATAGCGTGTTCAGTGATTTTGAGTTCCAAAGCTGCTGTCGGTGGAGTCTAAAAATATGCCTTAAAGAAGCAGAAAGGAAAGCGGGATTTCACTTGAGACTGTAATATTAAAAGCCACAGATGTTGCATTTCAGACAGCAGTGTTGTAGTCCAGAGAGAAGCATTCTCATTTTGCGACTCAAAAGTGAACGCTGGAGTTAAAGGAAAAGGATTCGCACGGTCTCAGGAGAGGAAGAAGAAACAGAAGAACTGAGAAATGCCTTCAGAGGGAATGAAACAGGCCTCAAATCAAACAAAGCTATTAGTGAGGGTATAGCAGAGTCAAAGAAAGTGAAAACTGAATATTATATCTGCATGCTCCTTGTGATCACTGTATATCATAAAAAATGCCATGTTTTTTGTTTGATTCATTTTATTTATTGTGGTTATTATTTGGTTTTACACATTTGTATCTTCTTAACAAATGGTGGAGCTGAATAGAAACACTTTAGAGACTGTACGTTTATAAAATATCCTATATAAATAAAGAGAATTTGGAGATTGTGTCTGTCATTTTTATTTACAAAGCACCTCAAATCCTATTTATAATGATCTTGTGGATTATTTTCATATATTTTTTGTGAATATGCAAAAGAACATGATTCAATGAACCAGACGGCCCAACACATAGAAGCTGTGATGTTAAAGGATCCACTGTATGAAGAAAGTGTCAGCTGTCAGAGCCTGCAGTTTTAAGCATAAGGATGAAAAGAGGAAGCTTCATAAACGGCTCAAGGGTTGTTGTTGTTGTTGTTGTTTTTGTTGTTGTTGTTGTTGTTGTGAAGAAACTACTTGGTTTGACTTATATTTAAAAAGAGGGAGTTTTTGTTCTGCTTGCTTTAATATAGCCTCTTATTATGTGATTGTATTGTACGCTATATATGTGACTTGCAGTGGTGGAAGAAGTGCTCAATTTTGTACTTAAGACAGCTGAGCAAAAAAAAAAAAAAAAAAAAAACTCAAGTGAAAGTAAAAATGTCACATGAAAAGTAAAAATATAAAATTACCCCTTTAAAAATGTACTTAAAGAGTAAAAAGTAAAAGTATTTCTTGCAGATTTTATGATCTTTTAAGGTTTCAAATGTAGTGATTTTGAGATTTGTAATGAATTTTGTTCAACAGAAATATTTTTGTTTTTCCCCTAACAATTTTTATTTGTATGTTTTTGTTTTTCAAATAATGAGCATGTTAAAAATCCCCCCTCAGCCTTTTCAGCAGGTCTCAAACAGGAATGAAAAAATCAGTCCAGTAATGGAGTACAAAGTACAGATACCTGCTCTCAAATGTAGTGCAGTAAAAATATAACTTTGAAATTTACTTAAGTATGATGCCTAAAATTTGTTTATTTATTTGTACAGTACTTTAGTACTTGTACTTTGTTACGCTCCATCACTGCTTGATTGTCAGTTGCCAAAACCATCTTCTTCCCAGTTTCTTCTAGGTCTATTTAAATGAAATCATTAAAGATATTTTAATATTAACAGAAGAAAATGAGGGTCAGAATGCCTTTCCCAGGGCTACAGGGTTGTGATAATAATTGGATATGAAAATGATATGAATCATATGCCATGGCCTTTACAATCAGCAGCTCACAACCCAATCAGCTTTAATGTAAGAGTTCATTAACATCACCTCTGAATATGAGCATTATTGACATTTCCAAAGCTAAATGAAATCATATCACAGTCTATAGATTTCCCATAGAAATGTAACAGCTCTAAATGAGAATCATATACATTGTAGAGGTTTGAGGCGACATTTATAGGTATTATACTATGTACATTTCACCTTTATTGTACAGCTGCTCATTACAGTCATTAGTAAAACATTATATTTAATTGAGCGTGCACAAATGTTTCTTGTTTATACGGCAGTTTTGTGTTTTAGTCAGTACTTTAAAAGATTTTTTTCAACTAAACTATATTTTAAATGGTATGTGGAACTATGCATCAGCTTCACGCAGTCAGACACAATGTCAACTGCAGTTATTAATAGTTTATAGTAATTGCATATAAACTTGTCCAACTTGTGATTTATTAACGAGGCATCACATATTTGAAAGATTTGAATGCTTACTTGTTGTGTTCTTTTTGGTTCTTTTTGGGGGGGTTTTGCTAAGCCATTTGCATTTGTGTACTGTGTGTATTTGCCCATTTTCCAGAGCTATTTCTCAGTGTTGTTCAATCATTTTATATTTGATCAAACTAAGCTGACACCTGTTGTGTGTTCCCACTTGAAAAGTATGACTCACAGGAAGTCCGCTTTATGGCGTTATAAGAACATAATGATAATGACTTGTCCGCTCTCACATCAGACTGTGGTCGAGTCTTGGGCCAGGTGGGGTTAACCTCCTCTGAGCTCAGATGCTGGAGGCGCGGTCGGCATGAGGATGTGCTTGTCACTATCTATCTTTGGTGGTAATGGACCATAGACATATCTGTCCTTTGTTCCGCCATATGAGTCATCGAGTGCCGTCAGAGAGGCCTCACACTCTTTCAGGTGGGAATAAACAATGAGGTATTAGTACAGATCGTCAAATAATGAATCTCCTTTCAGTTTCAGGTTTTCGGGTTTGTTTTGGAGCTGATCGCCTACGTAGACAAAAGCCTGTGATGTGTTGTTTTGATTTAGTGATGTAGTGTCGTCTGTATTTAAAGGTACAGTAGGTAAATTACTGGAGGTAGCACGTCACCTGCACGATTCCACAAAAATAGAAGGTTAAAACCACACTTTTGGAACATTCGGAGATAGATATACTGTGCATGTGTAGATAGCTAATGTCCATGGCAACAAGCTGGAGGAGGTCCTACTGCTGGACAATTAAGAGTCAGGTTTGTAGAGATGCAAGCCCATGACACAAAAAACAAAACAGAAAAAGTTACATACTGTGGCTTTATGGAGCATGAGCAGTCAGACATACAATATTATTAATAAGTAACATACTACACTGGCTCCTAAACCCGCTTATGTCTCCTGTTGTTAAAAAAAACAAACATTTAATAGTGGTCATGTGATTCCTGTTTTTTTGATAAGTTGCTTGTCTACTTACAGTAAAGCCAAATCATGGATCAGACATCACATCCAGACTCTTTATTTGTGCTTATCAGATTTTTTCATCAGTGCTTTTATTTGAAGTCCGAAGTTGCAATACACTTGTAAAACAGTTTTGATGCCACATGCCACCTCTGGATAAAATGGATTCATAAAGATAAAGAAGCAGAGAAACAGATCAGGAGTGGTCACATCTGTCATCCATTTGAAGTGGGAGAGGGGCGTCTTTGTGCTTACCTGTGCAGCATCAGGCCAGCAGCACAGCAAGGACATTTGTCACAGCGCCCCGGAGTAAATAGTGAGGAAACAAACCACCATCTGTCCAAGCCCATTGATTTTCACATGAAAAACAAATACATCCGCCGCGTTTGCGCTGCCTGCAGCCCTGACTGCCTGCCAGGCGGCCACACTGGCGAGGTGTACTTTCGACATTGTGTTCCTTTGATAATCTTTATATATGGCTGCACCTCTGGCACCGGGACGCCCTTCTGTGGGGTGGGACAAGGCAATAAAGACAACGGAGCAAACACACGGACTTGCTGTAACCTGCCGCAGACTGCTGCACACTTTGAAGATCTGACCCTCACTCGCGTCATCTAGTTTAAGTTTAGCCTATTGTACACAGTATACTACAGTCAAGATGCTGACAGCACTGGAAAGCTTGGCAAGCAGAGGGCATGAGTGCATACTGCAATACATACAGTTCTTATAGTTCTGTGAGTGTTTGACTAGCTTTGTTATAGTTGGAGTTAGAATATGTAAACTCCACACAAGGTCCTGGCTGGGAATGGAACCAAGGACCATCCTGCTCTGTTTCACCTTGTGATGTCACGAGGTGGTAGTTTTCAAGTTAACAGCTCCTTTTACCTTCTCGTCAGTAGAGATAGGCAATTCCAGGGCTGAAATTATCCAAATGATTCTAGTGAAGATGTATGGAGTTTAAAAACACAGTGGAGCACTTCCTGTATTACCACATGACATCACAAGGTGGAATAGAATTTGCAGGTTTTGTGTGTTAAACATGTGTGAATGAAACAAAACACAACGGCAGATATGTTTGTGATGAGGAAACATTATAACATAGATCACTAAATAACATATTATGGGCCCTTTAAAGCATGTTTTTCAATGTACTTCATGAGCAATAAAAAATTTGTTATCGAATAAATGCAAGATAGATCAGATAGATAGATTTAAGGCCACACTGTCGAACATTACAGCCAAAAGCAATAACACCTCCTCTGAGAAAAGTTACAAAGCACACCTTTAAATATGAGTATTTCTTTCTCTGGCTTTCTCTGGCTGAAATGAGAACATTCCACAGTGCAAAGTGGCAGCATTGTTGATGAAAGGTTAGCCTCTCCCTCCCCTAAACGAAAGGGCCCTCTCTCTACCTGCAGTGGGTGTACAAAAACTCGGATGACATTTTGGTTGCATCAGCTGTGTATCTTAAGTGTCTCCAGCAAATGCCAGAACGATCAAAGCCAAATAGGAGGGATAATAGACACGAGAGAGAACCCTTTGTTAGGTTATCTGCCCACAGCGCCTCAGTCAGCTCTCATACAAAGTCATTAATGATAATTCCGTGAATACTGCAATTTAATGATAAACATTTACATGCTCCTGAATAGGCATTTATCAGGTCTTTGCATTGGGGATTAGACTCACCTCTGAATGGACTGAACAAGGGCGGGGATTGAAACGCAGTGGGTGGGACAAGTAGAAGATGAGAGCTCAGAAGAGGAGGCAGGTGCTGGTGACACAAGACGACATTAAAGTGCATAGGACAAATTAGACTACTGTATCACCAAAACACAGTTAATTATACTATATTTGAGATTTTAATGCAAATCCTGACTTGTTTTTTTCATTATTATTATTATTTAGGTGAACTTTGTAATTGTGCTTCCTGGTTGGACATGGGCAGCAGATATGACGTTGATGACATAGGCTATATTTTTGCACATTTCTTCACAACTTTTTCCCACAAACTGCCACTCGACTGATGTAAAACTATAACGAATATTTACCACATGATACTATCCCATCAAAACAAGTAATAATTAGAAAAGAATTGAATGAAAACTTGTCATTTGCACTTTAAAGCCTCAATCTCTCCATCTTTTCTTCCTCTCTTCTATCCCCGTGACATGGTGCAGATGTGGATGAACAGCTATGGTAAAGTGTGGGCAGTGGACGCAGGTGGAGAAATGCATTTTTAAAAGGGGCAGAAGAAAGATTACAATGTGAAAAGGCCTTGGCCTTCATTGTCGTTTGCCCGTGTGGAGGTCAGATGTGCTCAGGTCACTTTACAGATCACGCTTTCATCATATAGTGGGCGTGAGATATATAAGATCCTGTCCAAATGTTTATGCAGAATATAATATGCAAATAGACACTTTTGAAAGGTGTTTTTTATGTTCAACTTCTAATAATATGGGTCCATAGTTGGTCCAGAGCTGGTGAGGTACATTCTACTTCTATTTGAAAAGCCATAGTTGATAAAGCAGTGCAAAAATATAAAAGAAATATAATTGAAATTGTAAATAAAAACTCAAAAAGTGCTGTCCCATCCGTGCACTGTCATATAAACATAATTAATATTTGAGTGTATGTATTTGACCTTTTTCAGAAATACATGCACCCATTAAAAGATTCCGTATTTTATGATCTTACACTGCACATCATTCCAAAAATCCACAAACTTTGGTCCACCTGTATATCTGAGACACAAGGTCCTTCCAAAAAAGTCATGGAACTCTGAAGGGAGCAGGAGCATTAGCTGTTGACAAAAGATACGTGTCCAAAACAGTGAGACAAGCGCCCCAGGGTAGTAAAGTCATGAGGCACTACTCTCTTTTACCAGGGGGACAATAAGAAGCCCATTGTAATTATATACTTCAGATGTACAGACACATTCGCACATGCTGCTTCTGTGACAGCGGCATCATGGGTAATTATATGTATGATTTCACACTACAGTTTTCTGTCCTCACCATTGTATCGCTCCCACGCCCCTCCAGCCTGTGTCAATCCTCACCTGTTCAGACGAAAAGACTCAGGAATCCACTCCACTTAAATTGCCCCAAATGTGTCCACCTGCTGCACACAATACGCACAGAGAGTAACTGGATACTTCACCACTTTACTTAAGTGCAGTTTAACTAAGCCATTTCATTGTAAATCTGCACATATCCCAGGGTTTGATTGTTATTGTAGTAGTACGCAGTGTATTAGCAGAAGGATTTGTAGTTATAATAGTAAGCAGGGGAGTAGATATGGTAGGACAAAGGGGCCACTTAATTTATATGAAGGGTAGGGGGTGAGGGAGAGGGGGTGATATTAGTCAAATAGTTGTGGTAAGTAAGTAAGTAATTTCACCACGTGGATCTTGCATTAAAATGTAATCCTTAGCACATTTGAGCAAACAGAACACTTGCAGACATTATGATTTTGACTTATCGCATTGATCTTATCCCATATTCGAGAGCCATGTCAGCCATGTTTTCCCCAAATGTCCTCCTCTGTGTGCTTGCCTCTCGCAGCCCCCTCACTCCTCTGTGCACATTCCTGAGTGTGTGGGTGTAAAGTTCAATGGGGATGTGGGATTCCACCAGGGCATCGGGGTTCGGATTCACCAAACAACAGTATGACTATAGAACAGGGGCTTGCCATGCTCTGTGAGGGAGAGGATGCTTATCAACAGCGGGTACTACCACTAGAGGGGCAATTATTACAGAGGTGCTTAAGTGTTAATAAGGTCACAGCATAGGAATTAACTTTTATTTGTGTGTTTATTACTTGGACAGTAACCAGCAACATTATTGTCCCTATAGGAAATTTTGTAATTGCACTTGACCCTTCCTTCAATGCCGCTGGCCAGTTTGTCAGGAGCAGTGGGCGCTCGGGTACTCATCTTCTAATCCTGAGATAAGATTTGGTCATGGCTACTTCTTACTGACATTTGCCTTTGGTGCATGTTGTGGTGTATATATTTTTTGATCATATTACACTTGTAAAGCTGATTCAACTGGGAGCTGTTGTTGAAGTCACTATCAACACATGTTTCTCTGTGAAAAAACCTAATTGACTGTACAGAAGATGCTCACACTTGAAATCAAAGAAGGACCTCTGCTGGACATAGCGTAGAACTGCACCCTTCTGTGTACAAGCATCCTGGGCTTTAACTCCCAAACTCGTTTAGTGAGTGCTGCACGGGTAACTTCGATAATAATGCACTTTCAAGCTGTTGTTGACTGATGGCTCACTCCCCATTCACAGCCGTGTTTTCAGCTGTCACCTTTGGTATTGTCAGTGATAACGCATGACTCCATCGCATGCACATAATCAAAGGGTTAGTACAAAGTGGTCATCAGCCGCCTTGCATAACGCTGTTACAGTGACAAACCTGTTATGATGTATTTTGGTGCATTTCTCACCCTGTTGTCAACATGTTTACCTCACTGTCTTTCTTATCTCTAGGCAAACTGGTTTTAGTCGCAGCTCTGGTCCGTGGGCTGTGAGTGTAGGAGAGACACAGGAAGTGGTGGGCGACCAGTAAACTGTATTTCCTGTCTATGTCCTCTATCCCTCTCTCTCTCTCTCTCTCTCTCTCTCTCTCTCTCTCTCTCTCTCTCTCTCTCTCTCTCTCTCTCGTGTGTGTGTGTGTGTGTGTGTGTGTGTGTGTGTGTGCTCGCTTGCCCTTTGGCTATTAATGTAACTCTGAACTACCCACAACACACCCACGTGGCCACTGGGAGCTTGCATGCATAAAAGATAAAAGATGTGCAAAAAACAACCAAATATTAGAAAATAAACAGTAGTGGGGCAGAATGTACAGTAAGCTGTTGCTGAAACAATTGTTATTTTGTGCAATGACAAAATGTGCGAGTTTGTCATTCAACCTCGGAGTTGCTGGGGGGCGTAAAACATTTTTGTCCACCATTCTGGCTTGAACTAGAATATTTCAGTAGGCCATGTGCTTCTGACTTGTTGCAATTTGTTGGTTTGTTTGTTTCTTGAGCACTGACAACAACCTGTGTAGGTGCATTTCTAAAGGTGTTCTGTACATCTTGTTTTTTGACAGGCAAGATGTGCAGTGGGAGTACACACTTAGAAAATGCATGTGGCATTTAATCCAGTGTCTCTGTTCCCTGAGCTTGAACACATTTTAATAGATACAAAAGTTCTAGCGCTTAAATAAATATCTCATCAACAAATCATATAAATGCAAGCTGTAGTGCTGAATAATTCACTGACTCTTAAGGTCAGTTGTCCACTGTGTTTGACACATTGTTCATTGCCACGCAGGAGTTTCGAGCTGAAAACAAAACTGCTGAAGAATTATTATTTGAGTTGCTTTGAATGCATTTTGAGTATCTAATCCACTGATACCTCGCAGCGTGTAGTGATTTGCAGTGCTCCATGCATCCTTGAAAACGCTAGAGAATTGACCACCTTTAAACCCTTTGTTCGTTTTTCCTCCATTTTGCACCAAACTCAAAATGTTGTATAATAAAAATCCCCACCAAGAAGCAAATTGCCTCCACAGGCCTCTCTATGCTCTTTCCTCATGCTTAGTTTGAACAACCTAAATACATGACCATTGAGTCCACATCTGCCATACACTGTGAAGAACATTTTGTTCATTCCTTCTATTCATCCCAAGCCTTTAAGTGCACTCCAAAAGGGGTCTGACAAATTTAGCTTTCAATCTCTCCATCTCCTTTTTGTTCAATTGCACTTGGTACACACATATTATAGCCTACACGCACACACGCTGGGTTTACATGTCTAGTGAGGACATCACATTGGCTTACATTTATTTCCTTAAATTATAGTCACATGCTTTAACCTTAAACCCAAACATGACAGGATTTTAAACTAATATTCTATGCTACATGCTCGTTTCCAGGGAGATGTTAATGCTTTGACTATATTTCACAGTATGGCATTAAACATATCCATCCCATGAAGACAACCAGGAGCCTATTTACAGCTCAGATCTGTGGAGAGACAATCCTGCTCATAATAAGAACGGATGTTATTTTCTGCAAGATATTTTTGAGTAATAAAACACCTGTAGTTGAATAAATGTAAGAAGAAGAAACATATTTAATGCTGTGCTGTGGAACACTCTAGGCAAAGCGATAATATATCCATGAGGAAAGTTGCATAGCACATCTTTAAGCTTTAACTTAAAATAACATCGTAAATCTAATAATAGAGGATTAACCTCATGGGACCTAATTTCTATTTTATTTTTTGTCCCGTGATGTGAGCGTGCATACAGATTTGAGTCCCCACAATGTGATAAATACCCACCCACGATCCACAGACCCGTTTGCAGACCTTTCTCTCCTCTCCTTTTGGTTGTCCAGCTCATCTGTGGCATGAATCACCGTGAATCACACCAGTCGAAATAGCGGCCCAAAAGAGGAGAGGTGTTGCGTTTAAGCGGCACACAGGGCTATTTATAATGACCAGGCAGGCACACACACGTCTCATTATAGGCCACGGAGGGTGAGGACAATGGACAGGCAGATGAGGGGGTAGCGACGCCTTTTTAAATGTCACTGGCGACGTATCTGGTTCTGATCTAGGCGCAGGGGTGGGTGCTGTTGTTTCTGTGGTTGCAAGAATAAGACTGTCTGAATACAAGATTTAGAGGCAGGTGAATGGAGCTAAAGTAATACATGCAGCTAGATGGTGTTATGGTGGACTCACAGTGGAGATGCTTGGGTTTAAGGGTTAATGAACAAATATAAACAACAGATTAAGAGTAACAGATTAGATTAAAGGTGCATGACGTAACTTTTCTAGGGAGGGTTGGCTCTGGTTGTCTCCTTACCTGGCCAGTCAGAACCACATACTGTGACTGGACGAGTGGATATGGAGCCTTGTCCTGTCTCCCTAATTTCAGAGGGCGTGATTGACAGGTGCATTAACCAATCAGAGACATGCATGGCCTGTTCATGTCAAAACAAACATGGCCGCTCCCAGGTAAAAAAGGGGGGTGGGGCCAAAGCACCAAACTTGTATTTATCTCAGGTAAAATAAATTCTCTGTTGTTCTGAATGGCGTCTTCTGCATTTGAGAAACACATGATAGAAATTACAATCCTCCGTTTTAACTTGAGATAGTTGGACCATCTCAAGTTAAGACAGAGGATTTTCACCCTCTATTGTCTCGATCAGAATGTAGGAGGGACTGGCTGGTCAGGCAAGTTGTCTCCATGGAGATGTTATAGCGTTGCCTGGAATGTTTCACAGAATGACATTAAACATATCTGTTACAAGAAGGGAGCATCATGGAGGTCATATCTGTGGAGAGGTGAGCACACAGTAAGAAGTATATTTTTCAGTGTTTTTGAGCAATAAAAAACCCTGTACATTTAATGACATATTGTGGAACATTCCAGGCAAAGTACCACCACCAGAAAAGGTGGACCTTTTAAAACAGACTTGTCTTTTATTTGCAGTCCATATTAAAAAGAATAAATAAAATGATCATTTCAATCATTCCCTTTTATTAATATTATTTTATTATTATTTGTTCTTAATAAAAAAATAATAAAAAAGAATGAATGAAATGATCAGTTTATTGATTTATTGATTTATTTGTTTATCTATTTATTTATTTATTTATGTAATAAGGACATAGCAATAACATTGGATTAGCCCAGATGTATTGTTTTAAGTGTTTATAGCATGAGCATTTTCAAACACCTGTCTGTATGTGTCAAATGTATATATATAAAACATTTAAATACACGTAAAGCTTCATGTTTCCAACTTTTCTGGCACAGTTTGGAATTAGACCAGTTGTCCTTTCTCATGTCACACAGGACACTGGAGTGACATAAACACTGCGACTCCTTATTAGATTGTCAGCTTGCATTAAGTTATCACTCGGCTGCTTTATTTTCTGTCAAATGGAAATGAAAGGACTTTACTCGCAGGTTTATTCATGTGTCAGAGCAGTGGTACTTATTTCTACTTTTCATCTTGTTAATTTGTTCAAGTTCGTTGAATAATACAGTGATAAAAGATAGTGGAAAAAAAACTGTCTTTTATTTCACTCCCTAATCAGGCTAATTAGTGTAACAAGTTGCTCAAAGTAAATCTGCATAATTGTTATATTGAATGCATTTGCTGTTGGGATGATGGACTCAAACTGACAAAACACATTATTCTTGTGTTGTGTTTTGGCGCGTTCTCTTTGCAGACATGCCAATCATCATCTCTGTGCACCCAAAAGAAAATGCTGCATCATCAGTCTGTGAAAGGCTGCTGTGAAACCTACAGTATTACCAAGGCATCATGTGACCAGACGTACAACAATATAGCACAATCATATAAATTATATCATATCACGATATTAAGAGGACAAGGAGAGCTGGCAGTTTCAGTTCTGATGTAAGTGCATACTGTTTCTACTTCCTCCATAGGTGATGTTATATTTTCAGATGGTGGGCACGGACCTACAACTCTGTCTCTCTCTTTTCTATTTTTTAAAGAAATATCCAAAATAAAAATTCACTGAACCTTTTGTTAGATATTGGCTCCACAAATTTATAGCTTTAAATCCTTTCAACTAACAACAATCAACAAATAACAACTTTTGGATTTTAATAATGGCACCACTGTCTGAGGCTATTGTAAAAAGAAAAACATCACTTTTGTTTATTTATATAGACAGAGAAGAAGACTCTATTGTTATTTAGTTTCTGTTTCTGTGGATACGCCCAGTAATTACGCAGATATTTGCCATAAACCAGGTCAAGAAATCTGCAGACAGTTAAACAATAAACTCCATCATATTCTGACCAGTTTTAAACATGAAGTCAGCCCATAGGTGGTGTCCAGATTCTACTACGTGATGATGCCACACTTCCAGGTGGAGGCAAGAGCTAGATTTCCTTATTGATTCCTTATTTTACCATGAAATATCCAAAAGGTAAATTCACAAATGTTGAACCTGATCATTTGTATTAGTGGCTACACCCAAGAGCTTCCCATGTTACAGAAAAAATGTGAAATTTAACAGTATTCATTTCATCTGCCCCCTTCTGTGGTAAATGTCTCAAAGGTAAATTCACCCATGTTGAATTGATACTTTGCAGCAGATGTCATCAACATTCCCTGGAGGTGTGATGCTAACTGTAGGCATGGCTCTGTCTGAAGCTCTGTTACTCAAATAAGACTTTAATCTCAACTTTAATTTAACGCAATCTGACCAGAAAGTGCTGACTTAGCTGGAACTACAACAGGTGAGCTGATTTGTGCTGTTGCCCAAGTCTGTCACACATCAAATTACAGTCATGATCTAGCGAGTATCACTCAACAGTTTTTCAGTCTCTCTCAGCTTTTTTGTTGAAAATCAAGCACCTAAACCAAATCATAAGGAGCATGAACACTGGCATTGATCACAGGCTCCTGAAAATGTGTTGTTTAAATAAATTTTTATAGTTTTTTAAGACTTTGTATCTTTTTTTTTTTTTTTGTGATCAAACTTTTTATTGTTTACATAATAACAACAAAAACACAATACCCCCCCCCCTCCCCCCCCCAAAAAAAACAAAACAAAAACAAAAACAAAAACAAAACAAAACAAAAAAAACAAAAAAAAACAAAAACATCCCGAGCTCATGGTGATATCCTACCCCCCCTCCCTGGGCTCCACATGTACAAGATTAAAATATATATATATGTATATGCATGCACATTATATATGTATTCCTATACCCCTATACATTACTATACATACTATACTTATATTTACATATACACTTACACATATATATACACATATACACAGTCTTGATTATTTAAGATTATTTAAGATTATCCAGCTCCAATAAGGTTTTACCCCATAATGAGATAGTTTTTGTTTTGGCTCCATGCATTCTAGCTACTGATAGTTCCATGTTGATGATATAGCGAAAGGTATTGATCCAGTGACTCAGAGTCAAGTTGGTAGATGTTTGCCAGCGAAGGGCCAGCAGTTTTTTCGCTGCTGTCAACCCTGCCAGTAAAATCTTTTTGTGAAAAAAGGACCAATTTGATAACATCAAAAAATCATTAATCAAAAAGATAAGTGGGGTAAAACAAAAATCTTTGTTTAACATTTTAACTAAATAGGAATGTACAGTTTTCCAAAATATATTGACGTGTTTACAATCCCAAAACATGTGGATAAAAGTACCAATCACATTCTCTGAACATTTATCACAATATGGAGAAGAAGTGAGCTTCATCAGGTACCTCTTTTTAGGGGTTAAATAAGTTCTATGTAAAAAGTTGAAGTGTAGTACCTGATGGTTTGGATTTTTTGATGAGTAAGTAACTGTATTCCATATTCTTTTCCAGTTGTCATTCTCCATTGCTGCATCCAAATCCTTACTCCACACATTTTCAATTTTCAATGGTTTATAATTTGCAATCAATAATAAATTATATATTTGTG